>NW_028156287.1:0-1000 GCF_964263955.1 Coregonus lavaretus
AGCCCAACTACCCTGGTGTCTACACCAAGGTCTGTGCCCTGCTGCCCTGGATCCAAGAGACCATCACCAACTACTAGCCTGTGCCCTCCCCACCAGAGTAGAGAGAAAGAGAGAGGGAGAGAGAGAGAGAGAAGAAGATTAAGTAGAGAGAGATAGAAGGCTGATGTTGATACATGCAGGAAGACAAAGGGACATCTAGTCAATAAAATGACATCTTTGACTTCAGATCCTACTGTATGTTTGTCTTTTTTATTACAATTCTTTGTGTCAATAAAACAAACAATACACAAACAATCAATTATTTAGGTAACAGGGTAGACCACTACAATATATAAAGTCACATCAAAAATTGTAATAATGTAAAATTAGATGACACAAAGACTAATAAAACATTGAAAGAATAAGAGGTACTCTTCCACTGTTTGGCATTTCCCAAGTATCCACCTACTAGTTACTAGTACAATCAAATAGTGACATTGGTATAGAGTACAGAGCAGGACATTAGTTGGCAAAGACAAATCAAATGGAAAAGTAACCATGCTAACAAAGATATGCTAACAAATGTATAGCATCCATTGTATTGCACTACACAATGCTAATGCTGCTGATGATGCTAATGCTAATAATGATGGTATAGCTAACAACAATGCTAATTCTAATAATGATGCTAACTCTAATAACAACGCTATAACTAAGTTAACAAACTCAAACCTTGGGTTCCTGACTCTTTATTGTCATGGTAACAAAAGTGATTACATTTTAGTCATTTAGCAGACGCTCTTATCCAGAGCGACTTACAGGTAGTGAATGCATACATGTTATTTTCTTTTCTTCATATACTGGCCCCCCGTGGGAAACTAACCCACATCCCTGCCGGCCAAACCCTCCCCTACCTTGGACCAATTGTGCGCCGCCCATGGGTCTCCCGGTCGCGACAGAGCCTGGACTCGAACCAGGATCTCTAGTGGCACAGCTAGCACTGCGATGCAGTGCCTTAGAC
>NW_028156286.1:7500-13974 GCF_964263955.1 Coregonus lavaretus
TGGACTAGAGCGTCTGCTAAATGACGTAAATGTGCCCTTGAGCAAGGCACTTAACCCTAATTGCTCCTGTAAGTCGCTCTGGATAAGAGCGTCTGCTAAATGACTAAAATGTAAAATGTAAATAAATCCTATATGACCCTTTTAGTCACGGGAGATTAGTGACAGTCAAGATGCTTCATCAGTACTTTACTTTCTATGGATTCTGGAACAAGTTGATATTTCAATCCACAACTCATGCCATTATTTTTAGTTCGATGACAATATTTTGTAATTTATTCTTTATTTTTGCGCTTGTTTTGTTTTCCCTTTATTTAGTAGCTTTGTTATTTAGTTGATTTTAACTTTTTTGTTTGTTTTTTTGTTAATGTTGTCCTCAGAGCCTCCTCTGCAGGTAAGACAGAGAGTTGCAGCTGTGTTCCCCTTTTATTGAAACATCATCATTCCTCTGGTTACTTCCCCATGAACCCTAAACTCATCCACTGTTTGGAGTGTAACACTGTGGTGACTAATGATGTTAGTGAGTGGTACTGACCCACCCGGACTGATAACTGACAAACTAAGGGCTGTTGTTTGTTGGTTTCTTTGTGTGTTAGTGTGTTTTTGTGTTAGTGTGTTTTTGTATGTGTTGTGTGGGCTGCAATCTATCTGCAATCCCAAACAAGTTCAAGGGGGCTTGCTGTTGAATTATCACTCATTTTGTATTTTTCTCTCTCTCCCCCCCCTCTCTCCCTCCCTCCCTTTGTCTCTCTCCAGTGTGGAGGTGATAAGGCTGGGTCATAGTTACTTTATCAACTGGGACAGGAAGATGTTCTGTCCACAGTGTAACACAGCAGCCGAAGCCAGGACCACCACGCTCAACGAGGAACTTGGACAGGTGCGGAACATCCTACACCATACTGTCGTTCATCTATACTAGCCTGTGGATGTAGGTCCAGCACGTCTGTGGTATCTTGATAACTCCCCCCTCCCCCCATTGAAACAGGTGGAGTACATCTTCAGTGACAAGACAGGAACTCTCACTCAGAACATCATGAGCTTCAACAAGTGCTCTATCAATGGACAAGCCTATGGTGGGTATACTGCAGTATATACGGTGCATTGGGAAAGTTTTCAGACCCCTTGGCTTTTTCCACATTTTGTTACGTTACAGCCTTCTTCTAAAATGCATTACAAAAATAAATAAAAACATCTCATCAATCTACACACAAAACCCCATAATGACAAAGTAAAAACTGGTTTTTAGAAATGTTTGCAAATTTATTTTTAAAAAAATGAAAAACTAAAATATCACATTTACGTAAGTATTCAGACCCTTTACTCAGTACTTTGTTGAAGCACCTTTGGCAGTGATTACAGCCTCGAGTCTTCTAGGGTATGACACTACAAGCTTGGCACACCTGTATTTGGGGAGTTTCTCCCATTCTTCTCTGTAGATCCTCTCAAGCTCTGTCAGGTTGGATGGGGAGCGTCGCTGCACAGCTATTTTCAGGTCTCTCCAGAGATGTTCTTCGCCCCAGTCTGAGGTCCTGAGCACTCTGGAGCAGGTTTTCATCAAGGATCTCTCTGTACTTTGCTCCGTTCCGCTTTCCCTCGATCCTGACTAGTCTCCCAGTACCTGCCGCTGAAAAACATCCCCACAGCATGATGCTGCCACCACCATGCTTCACCGTAGGGATGGTGCCAGGTTTCCTCTAGATGTGATGCTTGGCATTCAGGCCAAAGAGTTCAATCTGGGTTTCATCAGACCAGAGAATCTTGTTTCTCATGGTCTGAGAGTCCTTTAGGTGCCTTTTGGCAAACTCTAAGCGGGCTGTCATGTGCCTTTTACTGAGGAGTGGCTTCCGTCTGGCCACCCTACCATGGAGATCTGATTGGTGGAGTTCTGCAGAGATGGTTGTCCTTCTGGAAGGTTCTCCCATCTCCACAGAGGAACTCTGGAGCTCTGTCAGAGTGACCATCGAGTTCTTGGTCACCTCCCTGACCAAGGGCCTTCTCCCCCGATTGCTCAGTTAGGCCGGTCGGCCAGCTCTAGGAAGAGTCTTGGTGGTTCCAAATGTCTTCCATTTAAGAATGATGGAGGCCACTGTGTTCTTTATGGACCTTTAATGCTGCAGAAATGTGTTGGTACCATTCCCCAGATCTGTGCCTCCACACAATACTGTCACAGAGCTCTACGGACAATTCCTTCGACTTCATGGCTTGGTTTTTGCTCTGACATGCACTGTCAACTGTGGGACCTTATATAGACAGGTGTGTGCCTTTCCAAATCATGTCCAATCAATTGAATTTACCACAGGTGGACTCCAATCAAGTTGTAGAAACATCTCAAGGATGATCAATGGAAACAGGATGCACCTGAGCTCAATTTCGAGTCTCATAGCAAAGGGTCTGAATACTAATGTAATTAAGGTATTTCTGTTTTCACTTTGTCATTATGGGGTTTTGTATTTAGATTGATGAGGAAAAAAATTAATTGAATCCATTTTAGAATAAGGCTGTAACGTAACAACATGTGGAAAAAGGGAAGGGGTCTGAATACTTTCCGAATACACTGTACACGTCTATCAGATTTTAAAAAACTGATAAGAATACATCTTATGGAACAGCGAGGATTGTGAAGTCACACACACACACAGGTACAAACACACACATACAAACACACACAACATACACGCTATACACACACTTCATGTATTGGGAAATTTGTTGTAAAATGTATTTTAATGTTACATTTTTTTATTATAATGTATATTACTGCCTTAATATTTGCTGGACCCAGGAAGAGTAGCTGCTGCCTTGGCATGAACTAATGGGGATCCATAATAAATACAAATACAAAAATTACACACACACACAAATCAAATCAACACACTGTCCTGGTTCACCCATTCAATGTTCTAGTCCTCCTTGTGGTGCTGGTTAACTCTGAGTCTAAGTGTGAGTGTGTTCTATTGTCAGGTGAGGTGATCGACCCGTTGGGAGCACAGCCAAAGGTGAGCAGGCGAACGTAAGACTAACAGTATGACTAACAACCCAACATACTGTTCAGCTTGCTCTCTGTGTCAATGACATCACTCTGGCACTCTGCACTTTGCTCTTTGACCATAAGTGAATACAAAGTATAGTTTCTAACAGTGAGTACTACAACTGTCCTCCTTCCTCTCTTCCCCCTTCTCTCTCTCCCCTTCTCTCTCTCCAGAGGTTGGACTTCTCCTCCTTCAACCCCCTGGCGGACCCTGACTTCTGTTACTATGACAACGGTCTGCTGAAGTCGGTGAAGCTGGGAGACCTTCACAGCCACGAGTTCTTCCGGCTGCTTTCCCTCTGTCACACCGTCATGAGTGAGGAGAAGAAGGAGGGTGAGAGAGAGAGGGAGGGAGGGAAGGAAGGAGAGGGAGGGTGAGAGAGATAGAGGGAGGGATAGAAGGAGGGTGAGAGAGAGCGGGAGATATGGAGAGATGGAAGGAGAAGGAGGGTGAGAGAGAGAGGGAGGGAGGGAAGGAAGGAGAGGGAGGGTGAGAGAGATAGAGGGAGGGATAGAAGGAGGGTGAGAGAGAGCGGGAGATATGGAGAAATGGAAGGAGAAGGAGGGTGAGAGAGAGAGAGAGATGGGTGGGAGGGAGGGTTAGAGAGGGATAGAGGGAGGGATGGAAGGAGAAGGTGGGTGAGAGAGGGATAGAGGGAAAGAGAGGGAGGGAGAGATGGGGGATAAGGATAAATAATTTGCTTTATTAAGTTGAACTTCTAATTATAGTCCATGTTTTTAAACCTGCAATATGTAACTTTTTGAGCAACCCAACCAAATTCACATAGAAATGTGAGTTATAAATCTTCTCATTGAAAGAAAGTCTAAGAAGCTGTAGATCTATTCTATGTGCGCAATATTTATGCTTCCCGTTCTTAAGTTTTGTTTTGGCGTCTTTTGCTTTCGGTTTTGTACACCAGCTTCAAACAGCTGAAAATACTATACTGAACAAAAATATAAACGCAACATGCAACAATTTAAACGATTTTACTGAGTTATAGTTCATATAAGGAAATCAGTCAATTGAAATAAATTCATTAGGCACTAATCTATGGATTTCACATGACTGGGGAGGGGTGCAGCCATGGGTGGGCCTGGGAGGGCATAGGCCCACCCACTTGGGAGCCAGGCCCAGCCAATCAGAATGAGTTTTTCCCCACAAAAGGGCTTTATTACAGACAGAAATACTCCTTAGTTTCATCAGCTGTCTGGGTGGCTGGTCTCAGACGATCCCGCAGGTGAAGAAGCCGTATGTAGGCTGGCGTGGTCTGCGGTTATGAGGCCGGTTGGACGTACTTCCAAATTCTCTAAAACGACGTTATGGTAAAAAAATGAACATTCAATTCTCTGGCAACAGCTCTGGTGGACATTCCTGCAGTCAGCATGCCAATTGCACGCTCCCTCAAAACTTGAGACATCTGTGGCATTGTGTTGTGTGACAACACTGCACATTTTAGAGTGGCCTTTTAATTTCCACAGCACAAGGTGCACCTGTGTAATGATCATGCTGTTTAATCAGCTTCTTGATATGTCACACCTGTCAGGTGGATGGATTATCTTGGCAATGGAGAAATGCTCTTAACAGGGATGTACAGTGCCTTGCAAAAGTATTCATCCCCCTTGGCGTTTTTCCTATTTTGTTGCATTACAACCTGTAATCTAAATGGATTTTTATTTGGATTTCATGTAATGGACATACACAAAATTGTCCAAATTGGTGAAGTGAAATGAAACAAATTCTAAAAAATAAATAACGGAAAAGTGGTGCGTGCATATGTATTCACTCCCTTTGCTATGAAGCCCCTAAATAAGATCTGTGGCAACCAATTACCTTCAGAAGTCACATAATTAGTTAAATAAAGTCCACCTGTGTGCAATCTAAGTGTCACATGATCTTAGTATATATACACCTGTTCTGAAAGGCCCCAGAGTCTGCAACACCATTAAGCAAGGGGCACCACCAAGCAAGCGGCACCATGAAGACCAAGGAGCTCTCCAAACAGGTCAGGGACAAAGTTGTGGAGAAGTGCAGATCAGGGTTGGGTTATAAAAAAACATCCCACGGAGCACCATTAAATCCATTATTTAAAAAACTGGAAAGAATAGCACCACAACAAACCTGCCAAGAGAGGGCCGCCCACCAAAACTCATGGACCAGGCAAGGAGGGTATTAATCAGAGAGGCAACAAAGAGACCAAAGATAACCCTGAAGGAGCTGCAAAGCTCCACAGCAGAGATTGGAGTATCTGTCCATAGGACCACTTTAAGCCGTACACTCCACAGAGCTGGGCTTTACGGAAGAGTAGCCAGAAAAAAGCCATTGCTTAAATAAAAAAATAAGCAAACATGTTTGGTGTTCGCCAAAAGGCATGTGGGAGACTCCCCAAACATATGGAAGAAGGTACTCTGGTCAGATGAGACTAAAATTGAGCTTTTTGGCCATCAAGGAAAACGCTATGTCTGGCGCAAACCCAACACCTCTCATCACCACGAGAACACCATCCCCACAGTGAAGCATGGTGGTGGCAGCATCATGCTGTGGGGATGTTTTTCATCGGCAGGGACTGGGAAACTGGTCAGAATTGAAGGAATGATGGATGGTGCTAAATACAGGGAAATTCTTGAGGGAAACCTGTTTCAGTCTTCCAGAGATTTGAGACTGGGACAGAGGTTCACCTTCCAGCAGGACAATGACCCTAAGCATACTGCTAAAGCAACACTCGAGTGGTTTAAGGGGAAACATTTAAATGTCTTGGAATGGCCTAGTCAAAGCCCAGACCTCAATCCAATTGAGAATCTGTGGTATGACTTAAAGATTGCTGTATACCAGCGGAACCCATCCAACTTGAAGGAGCTGGAGCAGTTTTGCCTTGAAGAATGGGCAAAAATCCCAGTGGGTAGATGTGCCAAGCTTATAGAGACATACCCAAGAGACTTGCAGCTGTAATTGCTGCAAAAGGTGGCTCTACAAAGTATTGGCTTTGGGGGGGTGAATAGTTATGTACGCTCAAGTTTTCTGTTTTTTTGTCTTATTTCTTGTTTGTTTCACAATAAAAAAATATTTTGCATCTTCAAAATGGTAGGCATGTTGTGTAAATCAAATGATACAAACCCCCAAAGTTGCCAAGGGGGGTGAATACTTTCGCAAGCCACTGTAAACAAATTGGGGCACAACATTTTAGAGAAATAAGCATTTTGTGTGTATGGAAAATTTCTGGGATCTTTTATTTCAGCTCATGAAACATGGGACCAACACTTTACATGTTGCATTTATATTTTTGTTCAGTGTATATTTGTAGTTATGGAAAATATATTTCACAGCGGTTTAGATGCTACATTGATTCTCTACACTATACCTGCTTGTTTTGTCACATAAACTGAAATTAGGCGAACTATTAGAATTTTATCAACCAGGAAATGGAGGACTGATTTTTACATAGTGCATCTTT
>NW_028156285.1:0-17098 GCF_964263955.1 Coregonus lavaretus
GTCAAAAAGAAACAAAAAGAGCTTCTTAGAAAATAGCAGTTTCTCAAGCAAGAAAATACAGAGCAAGAAAAATAATAAGTAAAGCTGCAGAACAAGAAAAGTTTCATGTATTAGTTTTGTTTTAGTGTATGTGTTCTCTCTCTCTCTCTTCGAAAATTTGGCAAGGATAGGAAAAAAATCTAATTGAATCACTTTTTAGTTTTAATTTTAAGGCAGCAAAACTTGAAGAATGTGCAAGACTTTCACTAGCGACTGTATATATATTTTGACGTACTTGCAGTGACATACAGTGCATTCGGGAAAAAAATGTATGCACTCACTAACTGTAAGTCGCTCTGGATAAGAGCGTCTGCTAAATGACTAAAATGTAAAAATGTATTCAGACCCCTTGACTTTTTCCACATTTTGTTACGTTACAGCCTTATTCTAAAATTGATTAAATAGTTTTCTACACATAATAGCCCATAATAACAAAGCAAAAACAGGTTTTTATAACATTTTGCTAATTTATTAAAAATAAAAAAACAGAAATACCATATTTACATAAGTATTCAGACTCTTTGCTATGAGACTCGAAATTGAGCATTATGACCATCCTGTGTCACTTTACTTGGACTAAGAAAATACACTTTATCAAGAAGCCTTATGACCATCATAATCACATAAGCCAGATAGGCCTATCACGTACATGCCCTTATATCAGTCAAAAAGAGGGTGTCTTGCTCCTGAAATCTACTCCTGCATTCATCCCAGTTATCGGCAACATCAGCAACAGAGCAATTACAAATACAATAATATGGTCAATTATAATGTATATAGTATATAACATAAACATACTGTTGACATGGAGGCTATAGTGTAACGGAAGGTTTTGCCATGTGTGGTAGGTTTTGTGGGTTTTGACACTCTTATGTAGGTGTCATAACCAGCCATAAAATAACACAATATATGTCACAACAGGTCTAAATATGTGTCATGACAGTGTTATGACCATATTATAACAGGTTATGACAATTTATCTCAGCTGTTCTGACATATTATGACATGGTTATGACTGTTACTTGACACGCTGGGTGTCAAGTAGAGTGTTACCGAAACGGAAACTTCTGCTTAGAGCATTTAAATAATTGTGACCAATATGTTTTTTATTTTTTATCTCCCAATAGTTACGATCACTATTTCTGGAATTAAAGTTTTCCATTATAACCCTATTCTTGAGCATTTTTTCCAGAAAGTTTTGTCACACTGTGGCAAGCAATGAGTTCCAAGGTTTAGGCTAAGGAGACGAGGTGAATATTGAAAGGCTTTATGTAAGACAGTGGGTCTCATCCTGGGGAACTAATACCCGTAGGGATACCTGGCCTATCCAACAGGGGGTACTTGTGTCACGCCCTGACATTGAGATCTCTAGTTGGGTTGGTCAGGGTGTGAAATCTATTTGATATATTTCTATGTTGGCCGGGTGTGGTTCCCAATCAGAGGCAGCTGTCGGTCATTGTCTCTGATTGGGGATCATACT
This sequence comes from Coregonus lavaretus, assembly GCF_964263955.1. Lineage (NCBI taxonomy): Eukaryota > Metazoa > Chordata > Actinopteri > Salmoniformes > Salmonidae > Coregonus > Coregonus lavaretus. Next base: position 1,520 of record NW_028156285.1, read on the forward strand.
TAGGCAGCCATGTTGCCTACCTTAGTTGTGGGATCTTGTTTCTGTTTGGCTTGGTTGATGTTTAGCCTCTTGAACTTCACGTTCTGTTGGATTTTGCTATTTTGTCGATGTTTATTAAAATAAATGACTATGTACGCATACCACGCTGCACCTTGGTCCGATCCTTTACACAACGAACGTGACAGAAGATCCCAACCACAGGAGGAGCAGACATCATGGACATGGGAGGAGATATTAGACGGAAAAGGATCATGGACGTGGGAAGAGATCCAGGCAGGTATGGATCACCTTCCTTGGGAGCAGACGGAGGCAGCGAGGGAGAAAAAACGGCGACTCAAAAGGTCCTGATCACGAAGGAAGCCCGAGAGGCAGCCCCAATAATTTTTTTGGGTTAACACATTTTTTTTTTGCCCTGAAAGGGCTGACTGTGAAGGAGGAGAGAGCTAGAGAGGAGGCCACTCTGAAGATGGAGGCCCTCCAAGCAGCTAAAGACCTGCAGCTCAGCACTCTGAGGGAGCAGGAGCTCTCCCTTCAGAAGGAGGCGCTGCAGGAGGCCCACAGGGAGAAGGAGTCCGTGGATGTACTGAGAGAGGAGCTGGCTAGGCAACAGGAGGAGCTGAGAGAGGAGTTAACCCTACAGCAGCAGAGAACGCAGTCCTTAGAGCAGAGGCTGGCGGAGCCAGGTTTCAGAGTAGAGCCAACTCCCCGCATTCACGTTAAGGAGCGTAGGACCGTTCAGGCACCCTGTTATGCTGTGATATGCACTGTATCTCCAGTGCGCATTCATAGCCCGGTGCGCTTGGTGCCCGCGTCCCGCTCTTGCCGGGCTAAAGTGAGCGTTCAGCCAGGACGGGTCGTGCCTGCTCCTCGCACCAAACCAGTGGTTTGTGTCTCCAATCCAGTACGGCCCGTGCCTGCTCCTCGCACCAAACCAGTGGTGCGTGTCTCCAGCCCGGTACGGCCCGTTCCTGCTCCTCGCACCAAACCAGTGGTGAGTGTATCCAGTCCGGTACGGCCCGTTCCTGCTCCTCGCACCAAACCAGTGGTGCGTGTTTCCAGTCCGGTACGGCCAGTTCCTGCTCCTCGCACCAAACCAGTGGTGTGTGTATACAGTCCGGTACGGCCCGTTCCTGCTCCTCGCACCAAACCAGTGGTGCGTGTTTCCAGTCCGGTACGGCCCGTTCCTGCTCCTCGCACCAAACCAGTGGTGTGTGTATACAGTCCGGTACGGCCCGTTCCTGCTCCTCGCACCAAACCAGTGGTGCGTGTATCCAGTCCGGTACGGCCCGTTCCTGCTCCTCGCACCAAACCAGTGGTGTGTGTCCCCAGGCCGGTACGGCCCGTTCCAGCGCCACGCACCTGACCTCCAGCGACGGTCAGCTGCTCCACTCCAGTGGCCAGAGCAGTCCGCTCCACCGATGCCTAGTCCAGCTCCGGTCAGCTGCTCCACTCCAGTGCCAGAGCAGTCCGCTCCACCGGTGCCTAGTCCAGTTCCGGTCAGCTGCTTCACTCCAGTGCCAGAGCAGTCCGCTCCACCGGTGCCTAGTCCAGCTCCGGTTATCTGCTCCATACCAGAGCTGGGGCAGTCCACTTCACCGGTGCCCTGTCCGGGTCCGGTCGTCTACTCTTCCCCCATGCCGGAGCCATCCGCTCCACCGGGGTCCGAGCCGGAGCCAGACGTCAACCCCTCTCCAGGGTCGGGGTCTCCCACACCAGGGTCCAGACAGGACTTGGTGCATCGCGGGAGGACTGCTGGGCCGGGACCAGACGTCAGCCCCTCTCCAGGGTCGAGGGCTCCCACACCAGGGTCCAGACAGGGCTTGGTGCATTGGGGGAGGACTGAGAGGGGGAGCATCGCACCGGGGTCCAGACCGGACCGGGCGTGCAAAGGGGAGGCAGGATGGGAGAAGAGTTTACTGCCTTCGTCACGTCCGAAGCCGGAGCCGGAGCCGGAGCCGCCACCGAGGCTAGATGCCCACCCGGACCCTCCCCTAATGAGTCAGGTTTTTGCGCCCGGGGGGGGGGGGGGGGGGGGTACTCTCACGCCCTGACATTGAGATCTCTAGTTGGGTTGGTCAGGGTGTGAAATCTAATTTATATATTTCTATGTTGGCCTGGTGTGGTTCCCAATCAGAGGCAGCTGTCGGTCGTTGTCTCTGATTGGGGATCATACTTAGGCAGCCATGTTGCCTACCTTAGTTGTGGGATCTTGTTTCTGTTTGGTTTGTTGATGTTTAGCCTCTTGAACTTCACGTTCTGTTGGATTTTGCCGGTGTTGGTTAAAATAAACGACTATGTACGCATACCACGCTGCACCTTGGTCCGATCCTTTACACAACGAACGTGACAACTTGGGAAGAATCATGGGCAGCGCAATATGTCATTGGGGGTAAGGTAAATCAAAAAAGTTTAGAACCACTGTAGTAGTAAGTAGTAACAGAAAATCTACACAGATCATCAAAGGTCACGTACACCAGTGGAGGCTCCTCAGGGGAGGAAGGGGAATTTCATAAAATAAAAATTGTAAAACATTACAAAAGTTATCCTTTTAAACTATATGAAATATATTCACATGCCACCAAATAATGTATTAAAGCACACTGTTTTGCAATGAAGGTCTACAGTAGCCTCGACAGCACTCTGTAGGGTAGCACCACGGTGTAGCCGGAGGACAGCTAGATTCCGTCCTCCTCTGGGTACATTGACTTCAATACAAAACCTAGGAGGCTCATGGTTCTCACCTACTTCCATAGATTTACACAGTAATTATGACAACTTCCGGAGGATGTCCTCCAACCTATCAGAGCTCTTGCAGCAGAAACTGACATGTTGTCCACCCAATCAAAGGATCAGATAATGAATCTAGTACTGAAAGCATAAGCTACAGCAAGCTAGCACTGCAGTGCATAAAATATGGTGAGTAGTTGACTTAAAGAGAAAGACAACAGTTGAACAGTTTTGAACAAATACATTTATTCAAAAATGAAGGAGAAGAAAGAGAGCGATAGAGAGAGATTGTCATTTTTTGTCACTTTCAGTTTCACTTACTTGGCTAGCAAATGCAGCTGGCTATTTTAGCCTACTCAAACACCCTGCTCAAACAGAGGGATGTTATGTTAGCTAGCTGGCTATGACTAGCCAACACAACACTGGAACTCTTCCAAGTCAAGGTAAGCTTTTGGTTTTACTAATTTATTGCCAACGGGGCCCGCCGGTGTAACTGCTGAACTGCTAACTGACTATACACTGTAATGTTACAGCATGATTGTAGGGGGTTTACTAACGCGTTAGTTCTATTTGCTATGTTGACTATGATGTTACTTTAGCTAATATGGTGACAACAATGTAGGCTGTGTGTAGCAGTTATGATATGGATTGGCTTGGAAAGCTTTTTTCGCCTGGCCACATACAACTGATGTGTTGTGCATTGAAGTCCACAAATGAAGGGAAAAGGTGAGAGGAGGAGAGCGCATAGATGCGAGAAGGAACACAACGTGGCTGCTATGAATGTGAACTGTGTTTACGCAAGACCAGGGGTCTATTCATTCAGCCGATTCTGTTGAAAAACCTTTCTTAAACGGAAGCAAACGAAGCGTAAACGGAGCGGTATTGAATGTGTCGCTGTCTGTCCATGTGTCACTGTCTGTCACCTCAACATTTTCTCTCAACCTGTGTGCACCTATGTTGTAATCTTTCATCCATAGGCTAGGTTGTAGTAACCTCATGATTGGTATAGGGAAAATTAGAGTATCATGTAGTAGCCTAAACCTATCGATGTTCAATTGAACTGGGTGAATGGAATATGAATGACAGTCATCCAATATGCTGTAATAGAAATAAGGCCATGTTCATGAAAAAATATATATATATCTTAAGCGGCACTGACCGCCACTGACGTAGACGTACATGTACACTACCGTTCAAAAGTTTGGGGTCACTTAGAAATGTCCTTGTTTTCGAAAGAAAAGCAATTTTTTTGTCCATTAAAATAACATCAAATTGATCAGAAATACAGTGTAGACATTGTTAATGTTGTAAATGGCTATTGTAGCTGGAAACTGGGCTGAGGTCTCTGAGGAGGTCTGAATCCAGTGCAGGTGAGGAACACACACATATACAGAGAGAGAGAGAGAGAGAGAGAGAGAGAGAGAGAGAGAGAGAGAGAGAGAGAGAGAGAGAGAGAGAGAGAGAGGACTAGTTTATTCATCATTATACAGAATACAAAGTTATTCTCTGATCTCCCCAATTAATTTTGACAGACACCGGAGTTCTTTGAATTACTCATTTAATTGAGACTATCTAGAGTGCCAGACGTGCGGAGGGTTTGCACTTTTGTGATTACTCCATTGGCTCCATTGCCCAGGTAGGGTCAATCAAGGCAAGACAGCACAAACCTCTCTGGATTACAACCAAATTATGATAAGTGTACTATATTACGTATTGGATATCAAAGAAATACAACTTTTACATTATCGTGTAGTTTACCAATAAAATAGTCTGACGGTGATGTGGACATACTCGGTATACATATCCCGAAAGAAAGAAATTATCTCAATCCAATACATTTTAATAGAAAGGTAGCAAAAATAGATAAGATCTTGCTACCATGGAAAGGAAAATACCTGTCTATTTGTGGAAAAATCACCCTGATTAACTCTTTATTCACATCCTAATTTACCTATTTGCTTATGGTCTTGCCTACACCTAGCGACCTGTTTTATAAATTATATGAGCAAAAAACATTCCATTTTATTTGGAATGGCAAGCCAGACAAAATGAAAAACGCCTAATTATATAATGATTATGTTAAAGCATTAGACCTCTCACTAAAGGCGTCAGTCATACAAAAGTCATACTTACAGTTGAAGTCGGAAGTTTACATACACTTGGGTTGGAGTCATTAAAACTCGTTTTTCAACCATTCCACAAATTCCAACAATTGTTTACATACATATTATTTAACTTATAATTCACTGTATCACAACTCCAGTGGGTCAGAAGTTTACATACACTAAGTTGGCTGTGCCTTTAAACAGCTTGGAAAATTCCAGAACATGATGTCATGGCTTTAGAAGCTTCTGATAGGCTAATTGACACCATTTGAATCAATTGAAGGTGTACCTGTGGAAATATGTCCTCTGGTCTGATGAAACAAAAATAGAACTGTTTGGCCATAATGACCATCGTTATGTTTGGAGGAAAAAGGGGGGGGCTTGCAAGCCGAAGAACACCATCCCAACCGTGAAACACGGGGTGGCAGCATCATGCTGTGGGGGTGCTCTGCTGCAGGAGGGACTGGTGCACTTCACAAAATAGATGGCATCATGAGGAAGGAAAATTATGTGGATATATTGAAGCAACATCTCAAGACATCAGTCAGGAAGTTAAAGCTTGGTCGCAAATGGGTCTTCCAAATGGACAATGACCCCAAGCATACTTCCAAAGTTGTGGCAAAATGGCTTAAGGACAACAAAGTCAAGGTATTGGAGTGGCCATCACAAAGCCCTGACCTCAATCCTATAGAAAATGTGTGGGCAGAACTGAAAAAGCGTGTGCGAGTAAGGAGGCCTACAAACCTGACTCAGTTACACCAGCTCTGTCAGGAGGAATGGGCCAAAATTCACCCAACTTATTGTGGGAAGCTTGTGGAAGGCTACGCAAAATGTTTGACCCAAGTCAAACAATTTAAAGGCAATGCTAACAAATACTAATTGAGTGTATGTAAACTTCTGACCCACTTGTGATGAAAGAAATTAGAGCTGAAATAAATCATTCTTGTCAGGGTTGAGTGTAGAGGGAACGTGGAATCACACGCAGGACACAGAGATTCAAAAAACAAATGATTTTAGTGAAGTCCGACAGTACAAGCCAACACGGCAACAGGCCACAGGCGAAACAAATGTACACTGGAACAGTCCAAAGTACATACGCACAACGTGCAGGACTCTCTTAAACAAAACGAAATACAGAGAGCATAGAACAGCGGACCAACATCTACACGTGACATAGAACAATTACACACAACACCTGACCAAACACAAGAGAACTAAATAGGGTGCCTAATGAACACTTAACAATGAACAGGTGTGACAAACAGGCAAAACCAATCAAACATGAAACATCGAACGGTGGCAGCTAGTACTCCGGAGACGACGACCGCCGAAGCCTGCCCGAACGAGGAGAAGGAGCCGCCTCGGCCGAAACCGTGACAGTACCCCCCCCTTGACGCGCGGCTTCAGCCGTGCGCCGCCCCCGGCCTCGGGGACGACCAGGAGGACGCGGAGCAGGGCGCGTAGGATGACCACGATGGAACTCGGTCAGAAGAGACGGGTCTAGGATGTCCCTCCTCGGCACCCAGCACCGCTCCTCCGGGCCGTACCCCTCCCACTCCACGAGATATTGGAGACCCCCCATCCGGCGTCTAGAATCTAGGATGGCCCGAACAGTGTACGCCGGAGCCCCCTCGATGTCCAACGGGGGCGGAGGAGTCTCTTCTATCTCAAAGTCCTGGAGTGGACCAGCTACCACCGGCCTGAGGAGAGACACATGGAACGAGGGGTTAATATTCTTGTAATCAATGGGCAGTTGTAACCTGTAACACACCTCGTTCAATCTCCTCAGGACTTTAAAAGGCCCCACAAACCGCCGACCCAGCTTCTGGCAGGGCAGGCGGAGGGGCAGATTTCTGGTTGAGAGCCAGACTCGATCTCCAGGTGCGTACACTGGCCCCTCACTGCGGTGGAGGTCGGCGCTCGTCTTCTGTCGACGGACGGCTCGCTGCAGATGGACGTGTGCAGCGTTCCACGTCTCCTCCGAGCGCCGCACCCACTCATCCACCGCAGGGGCCTCGATCTGGCTCTCATGCCAAGGTGCCAGAACCGGCTGGTACCCTAACACACACTGGAAAGGGGTTAGTTTAGTGGAGGAGTGGCGGAGAGAGTTCTGTGCCATCTCGGCCCAGGGCACATATCTCGCCCACTCCTCCGGCCGGCCCTGGCAATATGACCTCAGAAACCTACCCACATCCTGGTTGACATGTTCGACCTGCCCATTACTCTCCGGGTGGTAACCCGAGGTAAGGCTCACCGAAACCCCCAACCGTTCCATAAACGCTCTCCAGACTCTGGAGGTAAACTGGGGGCCTCGATCAGACACTATATCCTCGGGTACCCCGTAATGCCGGAAGACGTGAGTAAATAGAGCCTCAGCGGTCTGTAGGGCAGTAGGAAGACCCGGCATGGGAAGGAGACGACAGGCCTTCGAGAACCGATCCACAACGACCAGGATGGTGGTATTCCCCTGTGAGGAGGGAAGGTCGGTAACAAAATCCACCGAGAGGTGAGACCAGGGTCGTTGTGGAACGGGCAGGGGTTGTAACTTACCCCTGGGCAAGTGTCTGGGCGCCTTACACTGGGCACACACTGAGCAGGAGGAGACATAAATCCTCACATCCCTGGCTAACGTTGGCCACCAGTATTTAGTACTAAGACAGTGCACCGTCCGGCCAATACCTGGATGCCCAGAGGAGGGTGACGTGTGAGCCCAATAAATAAGCCGATCCTGGACCTCGAGCGGGACGTACGTCCGACCCACCGGACACTGTGGAGGGCTAGGGTCGGTGCGTAATGCCCGCTCGATCTCCGCATCGACCTCCCATACCACCGGTGCCACCAGACAAGACTTAGGTAGTATGGGAGTGGGCTCCACGCACCTCTCCTCCGTGTCATACCGCCGAGACAGGGCATCTGCCTTCCCGTTCTGGGACCCAGGGATGTAAGTGATCTTAAACACGAACCGGGCTAGAAACATAGTCCACCGAGCCTGGCGAGGATTCAGTCTCCTAGCTGCCCGAATGTATTCCAGGTTACGGTGGTCAGTCAGAATGAGAAAAGGGTGTTGAGCCCCCTCAAGCCAATGCCTCCACACCTTTAGGGCCTGTACCACGGCTAACAGCTCCCTGTCCCCTACGTCATAATTACGCTCCGCCGGACTGAGCTTTTTCGAATAAAAAGCACAGGGGCGGAGTTTAGGTGGAGTGCCGGACCGTTATGAGAGAACAGCCCCGATACCGGCTTCAGACGCGTCCACCTCCACTTGGAATGGTAAAGTGGGATCCGGGTGCGCCAGCACTGGAGCCGAGGTAAACAGGTCCTTCAGTCTCCCAAAAGCCCTGTCCGCCTCAGCTGACCACCGCAAGCGCACTGGACCCCCCTTCAGAAGGGACGTTATGGGAGCTGCCACCTGTCCAAAACCCCGGATAAACCTCCGGTAGTAATTCGCAAAACCCAAGAACTGCTGCACCTCTTTAACCGTGGTTGGGGTTTGCCAATTACGCACGGCTGACACACGGTCAACCTCCATTCTCACCCCTGACGCAGACAACTGATAACCCAAAAAGGAGACCGACTCCTGGAAGAACAGACATTTCTCGGCTTTGACATACAGGTCATGCTCCAACAACCTCCTCAATACTCTGCGCACCAGGGCTATATGTTCGGCCCGGGTAGAACTGTACACCAGAATATCGTCTATGTACACCACTACTCCCTGCCCCTGCATGTCCCGGAAAATCTCATCTACAAAGGATTGGAAGACTGATGGAGCATTCATTAACCCGTATGGCATGACGAGATACTCGTAATGACCGGAGGTAGTACTAAATGCTGTCTTCCATTCATCGCCCTCTCTAATGCGCACCAAGTTATATGCGCTCCTGAGGTCCAATTTTGTGAAGAACCGTGCCCCGTGCAATGACTCCGTCATAGTCGCAATCAGCGGAAGTGGATAACTATATTTTACAGTAACCTGATTTAGACCGCGGTAATCAATACACGGGCGCAAACCTCCATCCTTTTTCTTCACAAAAAAGAAGCTCGAGGACGCGGGTGAAGTGGAGGGCCGTATGTATCCCTGTCTCAGAGACTCGGCAATGTAGGTCTCCATTGCCCTCTTCTCCTCCTGTGACAACGGATACACATGGCTCCGCGGGAGCGCAGCTCCTGCCTGGAGGTCTATCGCACAATCCCCATGTCTATGAGGGGGCAACCTAGCCGCTCTTGTCTTGCTAAACACGAGTGCCAAATCCTCATACTCGGGGGGAATGTGCAATGCGGGCATCTGGTTCGGACTCTCTACCGAGGTCGCCCCTACGGAAACACCCAGACATAGCCCCTCACACTGAGCAGACCACCCTTTAAGAGCCCTCTCTCGCCACGAAATAGTAGGATCATGGGTACTCAACCAGGGAAGCCCCAGTACCACCGGATACGCAGGAGAGTCGATCAGATAGAGCTGAATCGTCTCCTCATGACCCCCCTGCGTCTCCATCCGAAGTGGCGCTGTGACCTCCCTAATCAACCCAGATCCTAACGGACGACTATCTAGGGCATGTACAGGGAAAGGGTTATTTACAGGAAGGAGGGGAATCCCTAACTCTACACAGAATTTGCGATCTACAAAATTCCCAGCTGCGCCTGAATCTACTAGCGCCTTATGCTGGGAACGAGGTGCAACCTGTGGAAAACAAACAGGTATGGTTATGTGTACGACAGAAAGCTCTGGGTAAGTGGGGCGCCTACTCACCTGGGAGGACTCCCCAATGTGTGGCCTGCCTTCTCCTCCACCAGGGGACCCTCCCCAGCACCTAGCCGCGGTGTGCCCTCCACGGCCACAGTTGGTGCAGGGGACGGCCCCCCTCGGGCTCCTTCTTCTCCTTCCTCTAGCGCCAGCACCTCCAAGCTCCATCGGGCTCGGCTCGGAGGTGCTGGAGGGTGGAATGGGCGACCCCCACCTGGAACGTCCGCGGGTAGCGAGCAGGGTGTCCAGCCGAATGGCCATGTCAACCAATTGGTCAAATGAAAGCGTGGTATCCCTGCACGCCAACTCTCTGCGGACGTCCTCCCGGAGGCTGCAGCGGAAATGGTCTATGAGTGCCCGCTCATTCCACCCTGCATCTGCCGCTAGAGTCCGGAACTCCAGTGCAAACTCCTGAGCGCTCCTCATCCCCTGCCGGAGGTAGAATAGACGCTCCCCCGCCGCCTTCCCCTCTGGTGGATGGTCGAACACTGCACAGAAGCGGCGGGAGAACTCTGCATAGGTGATAGTAGCGGCGTCTATTCTCCTCCATTCGGCGTTGGCCCACTCCAACGCCTTGCCGGTGAGACAAGAGATGAGGGCGGAAACGCTCTCGTGTCCCGAGGGCGCCGGGTGTACGGTGGCGAGATAGAGTTCAACTTGTAACAGGAACCCCTGACACCCGGCAGCGGTGCCGTCGTACGCCCTCGGGAGCGAGAGCCGAATCCCACTGGGTTCCGGAAGTTGGACGGGCGGGCTGACCGATGGTGATGGTGCGGTAGGTGGGGGTGTGGGTACCCCGCTGGTCATCACCCGGTCCAGGGCGTGCCCGATTTGGTTGATTCTGTCCTCCTGACCGCGAAGGCGCTCCTCCATGATCTCAGTGGGTGCGGGTGCGGGTGCTCCTGCTGATTCCATAGATATGGTGTGTAATTCTGTCAGGGTTGAGTGTAGAGGGAACGTGGAATCACACGCAGGACACAGAGATTCAAAAAACAAATGTTTTTAGTGAAGTCCGACAGTACAAGCCAACACGGCAACAGGCCACAGGCGAAACAAATGTACACTGGAACAGTCCAAAGTACATACGCACAACGTGCAGGACTCTCTTAAACAAAACGAAATACAGAGAGCATAGAACAGCGGACCAACATCTACACGTGACATAGAACAATTACACACAACACCTGACCAAACACAAGAGAACTAAATAGGGTGCCTAATGAACACTTAACAATGAACAGGTGTGACAAACAGGCAAAACCAATCAAACATGAAACATCGAACGGTGGCAGCTAGTACTCCGGAGACGACGACCGCCGAAGCCTGCCCGAACGAGGAGAAGGAGCCGCCTCGGCCGAAACCGTGACAATTCTCTCTACTATTATTCTGACATTTCACATTCTTAAAATGAAGTGGTGATCCTAACTGACCTAAGACAGGGAATTTTTACTACGATTAAATGTCAGGAATTGTGAAAAACTGAGTTTAAATGTATTTGGCTAAGGTGTATGTAAACTTCTGACTTCAACTGGCCTTTTTTCCCCATTTATTCAGATTACAACCTCTCACTTTCAGTTATTTGAAAACGAAATAATCTCCAAAATATCGCTATTTTTAAAACAAGCCATAGAAAGTTGGTTGCAATTTCAGTATAATCCACCAGAAAAGACAGAACAAATAATACAACAAATATTGTGGTTAAACTCAAATATAGTAATTGATTTAAAAAAAAAACATGATTTAAAAAAAGGTATCATCTTTGTAAATGATATCATAAATAGGACTGGTGGAGTTATGTCACACATGCAGCTAACTCAAATATATGGAAATGTCTGCTCTACCCAAAATTACAACCAACAAATTGCAGCATTACCGCAAAAATGGAAGAAGCAAGGAACTTGTTTGTCGGCCCTGCATTAAAGACTAAAATTGGTTAAAGAAAAATGTGATGAATAGAAAAGTATACCAGTTTCATTTAAGGACCCAAAAATTGACAGATGTGCCATATAGATTGAAAAATAGTTAATAACAACTAGGTAACTCCTGTAAAATATACTGCGTCCGTAAAATGTATATAGGTTCAGACCTTTTGTGGAACAGCACAGTTAGAAATATATGGCAAATAGAAATCAAACTGGATGGACATCAGAAAGACAGGACTAAAAACAAACAAAATATAACTTTTGTAAAAAAGATTGTGTCCGTAAAATGTATATAGTATGTATAATCTGGAAGTAGAAGCCTAAGTGTTGTTGTTCATTAGTTTACTCCAATTAGGGGAGGGGTGGTAGGGTTAGTGGAAAATAATATTTAAAAAATATATGTGTATATACACTACCAGCCAAAAACTTGGACACACCTCCTCATTCAAGGGTTTGTCTTTATTTTTACTATTTTTTACATTGTAGAATAATAGTGAAGACATCAAAACTATGAACTAACACATATGGAATCATGTAGAAACCAAAAAAGTGTTAAACAAATCAAAATATATTTTATATTTGAGATTCTTCAAATAGCCACCCTTTGCCTTGATGACAGCTTTGCACATTATTGGCATTATATCAACTAGTTTCAAGAGGTAGTCACCTGGAATGGATTTCAATTAACAGATGTGCCTTCTTAAAAGTTAATTTGTGGAATTTCTTTCCTTCTTAATGCATTTGAGCCAATCAGTTGTGTTGTGACAAGGTGGGTGTGGGGGGGGGGGGGGGGGGGTAAACAGAAGGTAGCCCTATTTGGTAAAAGACCAAGTCCATATTATGGCAAGAACTACTCAAATGAGCAAAAACAAATGACAGTCCATCATTACTTTAGACATGAAGGTCAGTCAATACGGAACATTTCAAGAACTTTGAAAGTTTCTTCAAGTGCAGTCGCAAAAACCATCAAGCGCTATGATGAAACTGGCTCTCATGAGGACCACCACAAGAATGGAAGACCCAGATTTACCTCTGCTGCAGAGGATAAGTTCATTAGAGTTACCAGCCTCAGAAATTGCAGCCCATATAAATGCTTCAAAGATTTCAAGTAACAGACACATCTCAACATCAACTGTTCAGAGGAGACTGTGTGAATCATGTCTTCATGATCAAATTGCAGCAAAGAAACCACTACTAAAGGACACCAATAAGAAGAAGAGACTTGCTTGGGCCAAGAAATACGAGCAATGGACATTAGAATGGTAGAAATGTGTCCTTTGGTCTGGAGTCCAAATTTGAGATTTTTGGTTCCAACCGCTGTCTCTTTGTGAAACGCGGTGTGGGTGAACGGATGATCTCCGCATGTGTATTTCCCACCATAAAGCATGGAGGAGGAGGTGTTATGGTGTGGGGGTGCTTTGCTGGTGACACTGTCTGTGATTTATTTAGAATTCAAGGCACACTTAACCAGCATGGCTACCACAGCATTCTGCAGCGATACGCCCTCCCACCTGGTTTGGGCTTAGTGGGACTATCATTTGTTTTTCAACAGGACAATGACCCAACACACCTCCATGCTGTGTATGGTCAATTTTACCAAGAAGGAGAGTGATGGAGTGCTGCATCAGATGACCTGGCCTCCACAATCCCCCGACCCCAACCCAATTGAGATGGTTTTGGATGAGTCGGACGGCAGAGTGAAGGAAAAGCAGCCAACAAGTACTCCGCATATGTGGGAACTCCTTCAAGACTGTTGGAAAAACATTCCAGGTGAAGCTGGTTGATAGAATGCCAAGAGTGTGCAATGCTTTCATCAAGGCAAAGGGTGGCTATTTGAAGAATCTCAAATATAAAATATATTTTGATTTGTTTAACACTTTTTTGTTTATTACATGATTCCATGTGTTATTTCATAGTTTTGATGTCTTCACTATTATTCTACAAAGTAATAAATATTTAAAAAATAAAGTAAAACCCTTGAATGAGTAGGTGTGTCCAAACTTTTGACTGGTAGTGTAAATCAAGTATGCCCAGTTTATCATTTATCGACTGTAACAGATTGGTTTCCACCCTTACCATTCCGGATGGAGAAAAGGATCCATTTTCTGTGTCCGTCGAGGACTGTCGTTTTTTGGGGGGGATTGGTTCTCCATGTTTACTCTCCGTCATGTTTGGGTGTTGATTGTTTTGGTGATATTGGTCAATAAATGTCTCTAGCCTTATAATTTGTTTTGTGTTGTTATCCATATTGAAGGGTATTACCCACGAGTATGTGGAGTTAAGTGCTAATATTTAGTCAAACGTACAGATATTGAATATTACGTGTTTATCTTGACGTGATCTGCACAGCTGTATTCAGTCCGCCATCTTTAAGCCACACCTGATCTTGTCTTATCTTACCGTTGTCACTGTTGACTGTATTTCAGGGCTGTCTTCGATGTTCACGTCGTTCTAGCTTCAGCAATGCAATATGTACAGTATATGGCAATATAAGAGACCAGAAATGTGAGAATCACTGTTGTAGGCTGGGCAGGGCACAAATGAAGAGAGCAGAAGGAAAAATAAGAGGAGTTGGGAGGGGGGAGGGGGTTTAAAGAGCTACTGTCCAATCAAGTGGGCTTGTGTTGCAGCTTCTCTGAGCAAAAAACAGGATGTATTTTATTGACATCTAAAGTGGAGTGTGATTGAATACTCTTTCTTGATATCAGATCAGCATGTACACTTGTTAACCCATAACAAGGACGTTTTTAATTTCCCATTGTTAAGTCATGAGGAGTCTTGCTACTCTTCAAAAGTACTGTTTTTCACAGCATACTCATATGTTCATAATTCTCATTAAATGTTTTGATATATTTGTTAATATATTTAGTGAGCTGTGTTGTCAACAACAGGGCTCTATAGTATCTGTTTGTGTTATCTCGATTGTTCTGTTACTCTTTCTCTAAATGGATTTGTGAGATGTTTTCGATTACATCTTTCCATGCTCAATTAGCTCAATAAATTATTAGGAGATATTCATAATAGAGATTATAGCCACGACTCATTATGGGAATGATCAGGACAGGACGCATCCCCTTGTAAGATATTTGTTGATGGGATTTAGAGTGAGTGGATTTCCTGGATCCCATTCCCTGATGAGAAATAAAAGAGAACCACACCTTGATTATTACTACAGGGGCCCATGATGATTACAGATGGAGGAAGAAAAAAGCTGAGAACCAAAAGCTTTGAGCAAAATTGAGAAAGAACATTTACACACCTTTGTACAGTTGGCAACACCGATTAACAGCACATTGCAGCTCTCTGGAACTTAACAAAAACAATTTATAGATATTTTATGTTTACTGGACTCCCAATTACATATAGCTCATAAGTCTTCCCAAGTACCCCCTGTTGGATAGGCCAGGTACATCCATGCGTACTAGTTCCCCAGGAAGAGACTTACTGTCTTACATAAAGCCTTTCAATATTCCCCTTGTCTCCTGAGCCTAAACCTTTGAACTCATTGCTTGCCATAGTGTGACATCAAAACCTACACGAAAAAATGCTCAAGAATAGAGTTTTAATGAAAAACTTTAATTCCAGTAAGTTACATCCTTTACTTGAGATCTTGAAAGATGCCTCAAGGGTTGCATGTGTGACCTCTGTTAATGTCATTTTCTTCTTACATCTGCAGAGCGGCAAATACAATGAATAGGGCCATGTAAAGAATTCTCTAATAACAAATTGGCCAGCATTTAGGTAAAATGAATAAAGGAATATTGACCCAGTTAACTAAATAATGTATATCACATATAGTATATGGGTCAGGCCAGCTATATAAAATTACCAATAATTCCAGATAGTTCACCAGCTTGTAACCCCTACTTGCAAGGGAAGACATATTCTGTCTCTGCCTGGTCACCTGAATAAAACCAAAAATACAGGTAAGTCTCAGTAAATGAACACAAATTAACTAAATGTTACTAAAAAGCAGAGGGAAAAATACATCTTGGGGAAAGTTAGATATAAACTTACTTGGCTGGTAGTAGTCATAGATCTTGACCACCGCAGGCTTTAGATTCTGTACTGGGAGCTCCTG
>NW_028156284.1:0-5000 GCF_964263955.1 Coregonus lavaretus
AGACCCAAGAACTGAGCATGCATAAAGCGATTCACTTGATCATGTTTTCTTTAAGCAGTCAACATTAGAATGCAGTTTAAACCACCTCAGAGTTGTTTTCCAGTGCTTTGTCTCCATTATTTCTTGACGTGCATCAGTTGTAGCGTATGAATATGTTTAATGGGAAAAGGGTTGGAAATAGGTGTCTCCATAATGAGAATCTAAATATCCTACCTACAACTGGTAAAAAGTTCTAACAACGTGCGTAATGCTCTCGTTCCTCTCGCTCACGTGACTCAGCCAATAGCTGTTGTGCTCTCTCAATACACTCTCCTTCGGCCCTCCGCATCACTCACTGCCTGACAGTCAGCAGCAGGTCTCTCAACACGCTCTCCTTCGGCCCTCACTTGACCTAGATTGGGGTGAGAGTGGAGGATGAGCTGAGAGAGGAGAGGAGAAGGAGAGGAAAGAAGGAGAGGAGAGCTGAATGAGTGGTGTGGTACATACCCAGTGTATTCCTGGGTCATATTATTTTGGGAGTGGGACAGAGCTTAGACAGTGTTTTTACTCATGCTTTTTTTAAATGGACTTCTGCTTTTTTTCATCACTGTATTTCTGTACATGTTGGTTTTTTCTTACGAGAAACAGCTTGACCTGGCATCCTTTGGGGTGTTAATATGTTGAGATAAGTGGTATTGAAAAGTCTGACAGAATATATACCCTAACCTGCGATCTGTGGAAGAGGCGATATCTAGAGAGAAATTGTCAATTGTAACCCATTCGGCTGAGGTTTTCAGCCCTCTATCAAAATATTACAAGTCATACAGTGAGGGAAAAAAGTATTTGATCCCCTGCTGATTTTGTACGTTTGCCCACTGACAAAGAAATGATCAGTCTATAATTTTAATGGTAGGTTTCTTTGAACAGTGAGAGACAGAATAACAACCAAAAAATCCAGAAAAACGCATGTGAAAAATGTTATAAATTGATTTGCATTTTAATGAGGGAAATAAGTATTTGACCCCCTCTCAATCAGAAAGATTTCTGGCTCCCTGGTGTCTTTTATACAGGTAACGAGCTGAGATTAGGAGCACACTCTTAAAGGGAGTGCTCCTAATCTCAGCTTGTTACCTGTATAAAAGACACCTGTCCACAGAAGAAATCAATCAATCAGATTCCAAACTCTCCACCATGGCCAAGACCAAAGAGCTCTCCAAGGATGTCAGGGACAAGATTGTAGACCTACACAAGGCTGGAATGGGCTACAAGACCATCGCCAAGCAGCTTGGTGAGAAGGTGACAACAGTTGGTGTGATTATTCGCAAATGGAAGAAACACAAAAGAACTGTCAATCTCCCTCGGCCTGGGGCTCCATGCAAGATCTCACCTCGTGGAGTTGCAATGATCATGAGAACGGTGAGGAATCAGCCCAGAACTACACAGGATGATCTTGTCAATGGTCTCAAGGCAGCTGGGACCATAGTCACCAAGAAAACAATTTGTAACACACTACGCTGTGAAGGACTGAAATCCTGCAGCGCCCGCAAGGTCCCCCTGCTCAAGAAAGCACATATACAGGCCCGTCTGAAGTTTGCCAATGAACATCTGAATGATTCAGAGGAGAACTGGGTGAAAGTGTTGTGGTCAGATGAGACCAAAATCGAGCTCTTTGCCATCAACTCAACTCGCCATGTTTGGAGGAGGAGGAATGCTGCCTATGACCCCAAGAACACCATCCCCACCGTCAAACATGGAGGTGGAAACGTTATGCTTTGGGGGTGTTTTTCTGCTAAGGGGACAGGACAACTTCACCGCATCAAAGGGACGATGGACGGGGCCATGTACCGTCAAATCTTGGGTGAGAACCTCCTTCCCTCAGCCAGGGCCGTGGATGGGTATTCTAGCATGACAATGACCCAAAACACACGGCCAAGGCAACAAAGGAGTGGCTCAAGAAGAAGCACATTAAGGTCCTGGAGTGGCCTACCCAGTCTCCAGACCTTAATCCCATAGAAAATCTGTGGAGGGAGCTGAAGGTTCGAGTTGCCAAACGTCAGGCTCGAAGCCTTAATGACTTGGAGAAGATCTGCAAAGAGGAGTGGGACAAAATCCCTCCTGACATGTGTGCAAACCAGGTGGCCAACTACAAGAAACGTCTGACCTCTGTGATTGCCAACAAGGGTTTTGCCACCAAGTACTAAGTCATGTTTTGCAGAGGGGTTAAATACTTATTTCCCTCATTAAAATGCAAATCAATTTATAACATTTTTTACATGCGTTTTTCTGGATTTTTTTGTTGTTATTCTGCCTCTCACTGTTCAAATAAACCTACCATTAAAATTATAGACTGATCATGTCTTTGTCAGTGGGCAAACATACAAAATCAGCAGGGGATCAAATACTTTTTTCCCTCACTGTATGAGCTTAAAAAGGGTTAATTAACATCCTTTGAGGTCTATGATGTTGATAAAAGTGGCATTAAAGAGTCTGACATGGAATATCCTGCCTAACCCTAACCTGTCATAAATGTATTTACTGCCACAATATCCTCCCTACCCCCAATTCAGTAGTGGTCTTCAGTGAGGTGCACAGCTGCATGTTTCTGTCCTCCATGACTGGGAAAGGCCCAGAAGACCCTACATCCATCTCATTAGATCAGAACAGTATGGATCATCAGTGATTCATATTTCTGGTTTACATCCCAAAATATATTGTGTTCATTGTTTTCACAGCCCTTTATGTGATGAGAACAAGGACAGGTGTCCAGTGACGACCCGTCATTCTGTTTTGAGACCCACATATTTAGCTAATGAAGAAATAAACATGTTTTTTGTTTTTTGGGGGGGCTTGCCAGTTTTGCATGTTATTTTGGCAATAATATGTGTCACATATCAGTTTGCAAACAATGTAAAAAAATGTAATAATAATATGTCATTGAATTAATAAAGCTGCATACAAACATGGTCTCTTTTTTGTTTTCTTGAGTAAGGCAGCTCCAAAATGCAGGTGTTTCAGCCTAGCTCAGTGCTTTCTGTGGTGGTGGGACAAGCCAGCAGAAAATATGGAGCATTGCACCGTGATTGGCTCAGTGTTCTGTCACTCATGGGGAGACTAGTCACCGCCAAGTCTAAGGGTAGAACTAGAAAATTCAAGCCCCTTGGGTGCTGCCATAGAGTTACATTAGAAATGCCCATCCAAGAAGGCTCAAGGTCATTGGCCACATATAAAACTACATCAAATCACGTTATATCTACAGTAGCTTTGGATTGGACTGATCATGTCAACATCATACTTTCAAAATCTTAGCTAGCAGTCATCATCATGAATCATGTCGACAATCTACTGGCAAATCCTTTTTAATCCTTGTCATATGAAGAGAAATAATGAAGAGAAATTATAGATAAAACCTATCAGTGCTCATCGGCCATTGGACATAAACATTACACAACAAGTTGGAAATCGCAAATTCAACAAGGAGTGGTTTAGAAGGAATCAGTGGCTAACTGCAAGCATTGCAAATCAATCATTAGCCTGATATTCAGTGGTGGCTGTGTGGTCCCAAATCTTAGATTAAGGGTCTCTTTTCCTAGTGATAATGATAATAAATGATAAACATTCAACATTGGCCATGCTGTCAATGAAGCATTATTTGTGCCAAGCTCAAAACAACTGTTAACTCGGAACTAGAAAGGAAATCGGACTCAGAGAGGGGGTTTATCATTGTGGCCCAGGTGGCACAAAATAATCAAAGGTCTGACCGCACGGAGATGCTTGGGAAAATGGTTACGACAGGGGATCAGAGTGTTTGTGTCTCGGGTGAAGAGGGTGGATCTGATCTCCATCACCTAGGACTTGACATAGATTAAGTAGATTAATCAAATCTCACATTCTTATCAATTTCTGCTCAATCTGCATGCTTTCTCAATCAGCTTTAACTGTATGTGCACTCGTAAATCAGGTTATTTCTCGAGTTGGGCTCTGGGATATAACAGCCGTTGAGTATCTGATTTTATGGTGGATTGTGGAGGAGGGGGGTTGAGTGTGTTGGAGTGTGTGAGTATGTGCGTGTGTGATTGTCTGGCATCTGTTCTGGGGGGGTGGGGATGTTGGGGGGGGGGGGGGGGGGGGGGGGGGGGGCGTATGGGATGGACCACGGGAATTATTTGCTAGGATAATAATTGCTTGTCAATGAATTAAATGTAATTCAATGGCAATGCGGGTTATATGTTAAAATCCTACGCGTGAACTGCCAACATTATTACTCATTTTAATTGATAATGATGGAAAATAGGATATGCATAATTTTTTTTAATAGTTATATATATATACCGCGATATATATATAGGTGACAGCATTGGAAATGCTTTTGGCGGTTAATCTGCTTCTGTTTTCTGGGTTGCACTCTGTGCTGTTTTCGATGGATGGGTCCTGGCCTCTCGGGGCCTTAGGGATCCGGAGGGACACCACACACACACTCACACACACACACACACACACACACACACACACACACACACACACACACACAGATACTTGTTAATATGGTTTATGAGGACAATCAGTTTATAACATGGTTTATGGGGACCCACCTTTCCCATGGTCCTATCAATGATATGTACACATCTGACTTCAGATTGGTTCATAGGATCATACTGAAGTCACATATCTGTAAACACATGAGTTGATAGAATTCTCCTCACTCCTACTCTTGAGGGCGGCTGGATGGAGGGCAACTTCAACCTGAAAACAAACACATATTGTCCACATACCCTCTCAGGCTACCTGTACTTTCCACAAGACATAAATCACCAGATGGAACAGTTCATTTGAAATGCTTGAACGTTTTTTGGAACAACAGCCAGCTATAATGGCAACTCTGATGTCCAAGGATCTACGAAAGGGGGTCACAGATGTAGGCACGCTGAGTGAGAGTGATATTGCCAACATGGATGACATTGTTCAGTTGATGGGTCCTGTCAAAATGGCAACCACTGTGATGTGTGAAGAAGACCAGCCAACTC
>NW_028156284.1:15000-19369 GCF_964263955.1 Coregonus lavaretus
ACTTTGCCTGGTCCTACCTTTACATTGTGGTTGTCTGGTCTGTTTGCCTGTCAATTCCGGATTCTTTACCCTGTCCAGGTGTTCCTGTAAGGCCTTCTCATTCCTCAGCCTTCGCTGCTCTTCTTTAGACAGCACCTCCTCCTCCTTTCTCTTTCCCTCTATCTCTTTGGCCTGGTCTTTATCTCTCCTATCCTTCTGACAAGGCCAAATTCTCTCCTCTTCTGCCATCCTCTCAAATTTGTCCATAAGGAGCTCTGCCTCTGTCTTTGGCGCTGTTACTTTGTCATTCCCATCTTTCTTTTGGATACTCTCACTTTTATTACTCACTTTGACCTGCAGAACCTGGGGGACCTTGGCCACGCCTTGACTGCTCGTGGAAAACACAGAGAAATCTGAGAGAGAGAGAGAGAGAGAGAGCGAGAGAGAGAGAGAGAGAGAGAGAGAGAGAGAGAGAGAGAGAGAGCAGAAACATCTGTGTACGCTATCCCTCATGCAGTGAAAAAGACAAAAACAAAAAAAATGACGTCAGCTTTATGCGACATCTTTTTGAGTGCGGACCATCACACTTTATTGCTTATTTGAATTTAAGGGTTTTACGCACCAACCTAACTTTAGGGAGAGCGCGATGGTGCTCGTTGCTTTTAAACCACAGAGAATGAAATGTTTTGTGTTTGAGTCCCTTGTCACTTTGCCTGGTCCTACCTTTACATTGTGGTTGTCTGGTCTGTTTGCCTGTCATTTCCGGATTCTCTACCCTGTCCAGGTGTTCCTGTAAGGCCTTCTCATTCCTCAGCCTGCGCTGCTCTTCTTTAGACAGCACCTCCTCCTCCTTTCTCTTTCCCTCTATCTCTTTGGCCTGGTCTTTATCTCTCCTATCCTTCTGACAAGGCCAAATTCTCTCCTCTTCTGCCATCCTCTCAAATTTGTCCATAAGAGCTCTGCCTCTGTCTTTGGCGCTGTTACTTTGTCATTCCCATCTTTCTTTAGGACACTCTCACTTTTATTACTCACTTTGACCTGCAGAACCTGGGGGACCTTGGCCACGCCTTGACTGCTCGTGGAAAACACAGAGAAATCTGAGAGAGAGGAGGAGAGAGAGAGAGAGAGAGAGAGAGAGAGAGAGAGAGAGAGAGAGAGAGAGAGAGAGAGAGAGAGAGAGAGAGAGAGAGAGATTGGAAATAAACATAATCTATGTTATTTAGAGCCTAGTGTGTCTCAGTTGGTATGGCATGGCGCTTTGCAACACCAGGGTTGTGGGTTCGATTCCCACTGTACACAGACGTCAGTTCAACATCTAGTTTTGATTTACATTTGACTGAGTTGTCAACTAACGTGAATTCAACGTGAAATCAACTAAATGTGAACCATGTCATTGGATTTTAGGTTAAAAGTTGGGTGAAAAAAAATACAAACATTACTGAAATTCCTTTACATTGATGACGTTTTGCAAATCCAAGCAGTTTTCCATGTTGATTCAACGTCATCACATAAAAACAAATTTGGGTGGAAAGAAGGGTGATTCAACCAGTTTGTGCCCAGTGGGTAGTGGGTCTTATATGACACAGCAATTCATAATGCTGCACCCCTCCTATTTCTTACCTTTGCACTGCTGCGTCTGAGCATCAGCTGAAAAGATGGATAAATCTGCGGAGAGAGGTGGGAAAGAGGAGAGATAGATAAACATATTGAAGGAATTCATGCTCACTTCACATTCTGAACTTTAAACATTGAGCTCTTCTTCTCCTTATCCACTAGTGGCCTTTCTTCTTAGTCCCTCTCTCTCTCTCTCTCTCTCTCTCTCTCTCTCTCTCTCTCTCTCTCTCTCTTCTTAGTCTCTCTCTCTCTTCTTAGTCTCTCTCTCTCTTCTTAGTCTCACTTTCTCTCTCTCTTTCTCTCTCTCGTCCTTTTTTGTCTCCCTCTCTCTATATCTCTCGTCCTTTTTATCTTTGCACTGTGTCATCAAATACTTTGTGAAAAGTCTGTCCCTCTCTATCCCCTTTCATGTTTTACCTTTGCATTTTGCTGACTGTTGATCATGCGGGTCCTTGCTCTTTAGCCCTGATGCAGTGAAAATAGAGTAATCTAAGGACAGAAAAGGAATATATATGAATGGAGATTTGATAGGACAATAACACACAGCAGTAAAAGTAGAGTTAAGTCCTATTGGCTGTTTCAATGCACCAGAGGAGTAGTCACACATAACTCAGTACCTTAGTGAGATACACTACTGTTACTTAAATGTAATACAGTTTTATTAGCCTCCCCATGGGGATTAAGATGGCTTCGTCTGAGTACAACGTGATGCTAAACCACCCTGAAGGATGCAAAGCAGAAACATCTGTGTACTGCTATCCCTCATGCAGTGAAAAAGACAAAAACAAAAACAAAAAAAATGACGTCAGCTTTATGCGACATCTTTTTGAGTGCGGACCATCACACTTTATTGCTTATTTGAATTTAAGGGTTTTACGCACCAACCTAACTTTAGGGAGAGCGCGAGGGTGCTCTTTTCTTTTAAACCACAGAGAATTAAATGTTTTGTGTTTGAGTCCCTTGTCACTTTGCCTGGTCCTACCTTTACATTGTGGTTGTCTGGTCTGTTTGCCTGTCAATTCCGGATTCTCTACCCTGTCCAGGTGTTCCTGTAAGGCCTTCTCATTCCTCAGCCTGCGCTGCTCTTCTTTAGACAGCACCTCCTCCTCCTTTCTCTTTCCCTCTATCTCTTTGGCCTGGTCTTTATCTCTCCTATCCTTCTGACAAGGCCCCCTTCTCCCCTCTTCTGCCATCCTCTCAAATTTGTCCATAATGAGCTCTGCATCTGTCTTTGGCGCTGTTACTTTGTCATTCCCATCTTTCTTTTGGACACTCTCACTTTTATTACTCACTTTGACCTGGGGGACCTTAGCCACGCCTTGACTGCTCGTGGGAAACACAGAGAAATCTGAGAGAGAGAGAGAGAGAGAGAGAGAGAGAGAGAGAGAGAGAGAGAGAGAGAGAGAGAGAGAGAGAGAGAGAGAGAGAGAGAGAGAGAGAGAGAGAGAGAGAGAGAGAGAGAGAGAGAGAGAGAGAGAGAGAGAGAGAGAGAGAGAGAGAGAGAGAGAAATTCATTATTAGAGAGCGGACCCCATACTTCGCTGCCATATAGAGCACTTGGTTCTTTAACTGATTGAGCCAGATTCTAATTAGAATTTCGATTTTAATATTCCTTTTAATGGCTCTTCTTGCTTTGTCTCTCAGCGAGAGAGAGAGAGAAGCTTTGACTATATACAGACTCAGTGAGCATAGCCTTGCTATTGAGAGAGGCCGCCGTAGGCACTGCCCACAAAATGAGGTGGAATCCCTCAGATTACACAGACCCACAAAGAATTTTGAACTATTTGCCCATCGTTACAACACTGTATATAGACGTAATATGACATTTGAAATGTCTTTATTCTTTTGGAACTTCTGAGTGTAATGTTTACTGTTAATATTTATTGTTTATTTCTCTTTTGTTTACTACCTACTTCACTTGCTTTGACAATGTTAACATACGTTTCCCATGCCAATAAAGCCCTTAATATTGAAATTGAATTGAGAGAGAGAGAGAGAGAGAGAGAGAGAGACCACATTTACACCCTCCACACTCTAATTGACAAACAAGTCAACCAAAACAAAGGCAAAATCTACTCGTGTTTTGTAGACTTCAAGAAAGCATTTGATTCAATTTTGCAATAAGGTATTTTATTACAAACGAATAGTAAGTGGTATTGGAGGGAAAACATATGATGTTATTAAATCAAACAACTTAAAATCGGCAACAAGCCGAGACTTCTTCTCTCAGGGACGTGGAGTGAAACAGGGCTGCCCAATAAGTGCAACACTATTTAACCTCTATGAATTGGCAAAAACATTAGAAGAATCGGCAGCACCTGGTCTCACCCTACACAACACTGAAATCAAGTGTCTGCTGTACGCAGATGACCTGGTGCAACTGTCTCCCACTTAGGAGGGGTTACAGCAGCATCTAGATCATCTGCACAGGTTCTGTCAGACCTGGGCTCTGACCGTTAATCTAAAAAAAAACGAATATAATGATATTCCAAAAAAAGGTCAGGAAATCAGGATGACAAATATAAATTCTATTTGGACACAGTTCTATTAGAACAAACCAAAAATTACACGTATCTAGGACTAAATATCAGCAACACAGGTAGCTTTCACATGGCTGTGAATGAGCTGAGAGACAAAGCAAGAAGAGCCATTAAAAGGAATATTAAAATCGAAATTCCAATTAGAATCTGGCTCAATCAGTTATAGAACCAAGTGCTCTATATGGCAGCGAAGTATGGGGTCCGCTCTCTAATAATGAATTTCTCTCTGTCTCTCT
>NW_028156283.1:0-92500 GCF_964263955.1 Coregonus lavaretus
CAGTCAACACTCACATTTTATAAGTCCAGGTTTCATTGTGTTCTCTCCACCATGTTCCACACTGTAGCGGTAAGCAGAAGAACAGACAGTCATTGAGGGATACACCTGAACTCTCACACACACACACACACACACACACACACACACACACACACACACACACACACACACACACACACACACACACACACACACACACACACACACAAACCACTGGATCCACAGCAACTCAAAAGCTTTTTCTGGGAGTGTGAGTGAGGAAGGATCTTTGCGTTCTCTGCCTCTCCTAGCAGCCTGTCATTCATCACTCAAGCTGTTTGCTAACTCTGCTTCATGCGTTGCCGAAATACGTAGCTCTGTTTGTGCTCAGACAATCCTACATTTCATACATACACACACGCACACCATTCACCTGCACTGCACAGGCCCCAGAAGCACTGAGAATACTGGGCCTCAATTGGCTCTCAGTCACTGCAGCAAATAGCTATCGCCATAATGAAAGGTTTTTAATACGAGTAGCTGTTTTCCCCTGATGTGTCTTTGTCAAACTGTGGAAGTTTATTTACTGGTGAAAGTTATTCTCAATCATTTTAACGTTCAACTGTCTCGGTAATTAGCAGGTTCAATGCAGCGAAGGGGTATTTTGGAATGACACCCTCCATTATATGGTGTGCAAGGACTGAACACTCATTGGTGCAACACAGAATGTACCGAGATAGAAGGAGAGATTGTGGGTGTCTTTATGCCAACAAAGTGTGATTCCAGAGTTTCTACAGTGTTAAGTAGCCTTAGTTATGTTATTTTAAGGACCTATCTTGTGCCTCCTCGCCACAGCGCTACCGTGTCCTCAAGCAACTCAGCGAGAAGAAGCTGAAGGGTTTTTAAAGTGGACAACTTAAACAAAAACCATTCTCTTTTTTCATGAGTGTTCCAGAAGACAGACCTTCATTGCCAGGACAAATAGTGATGTTGTTTCCAAACCAAACTTCAAGGTCTTTAAGTGAGTGTGTGTGTGTGTGTGTGTGTGTGGGGGGGGGGGGGGGGGGGGGGGGGGGGGTCGGTCACATATTAACAGAGCTCTCTGCCTAGGCTTCCTCACGGCACCATGACAACCAATACTTACAAAGTAATCCTTATTTTGAATATTTTTGAAATAGACCAAATTTCTTTTGGGCTGAGAATATAAGACTTATAACTCTGAGAGAGCATCCAAGGGCTAGAATGATGTATATAGAATGTATGACAAACAATAATTTTTAAATATAATTCTAAAATCTTCAGAATTCTGAGATTTTTGTCCATAATACAGAATTCAAGCCAACATTCCAATCTCATTATGACTCAACAATTAAGCTAGGCTACAACCATAGAATTTGGAATTAGAACTTGGCTACAACAAGTTCCAAACCAAAGAAAACAACCAGCATATCCATTCACCACACCATAACTACTCAAGTGTATATCTTTTTAAATCTTCATAAGTGGACAGACATCGCGGAGGAGAGGTGAGTTAGAACATAATAATGTGTAAAAGTGTTTGACTTCTAAGGAAATCAGTGAAGGTAGGCCTACTTATTACCATTTAATAAATTATACCAGTTAGCCTGAAGGTAACTGAAGTTGGAAAACTGGCATGGCCAGACAGTTTTAAGAAAATGACATGGAAAAGATTCACACAAAATAAAAATAAATAAGGAATACATGTTTCTCCATACATATTGATGCAGAGAGAAGTCATTGAGATGGAGAAAGAGATGACTGAAAGTGAGGAGATGGAGAAAGGCAACAAGATGAGGGGGGAACGAGAGATAGAAAGACAAAGAGAAATGGAGGGGCTGCTGAGAATGAGAAAGGAGATTGAGACTTGTAACAAGGTAGACCACTACCGGTGGAAGCTGCAGAGAGAGGTGTTGGAGGAAGTCAACAAGGTGAGGGTGGAACCAGAGCAAGAAAGAGAAAGGCTAATTGAAGAGTTGCTGAGACAGATAAGGGAGACTGAGGCTTCTATTGAGGTAAACTGCTACCAATGGAAGCTGGAGAGAGAGTTGTTTGAGAAACAGAGAGAAAGTGCATTGTCAGACAGAAAAAATATGGAGCTCAAGATGGCAAAGCTGAAGGTGCAGA
Source organism: Coregonus lavaretus (assembly GCF_964263955.1). Classification (NCBI taxonomy): domain Eukaryota; kingdom Metazoa; phylum Chordata; class Actinopteri; order Salmoniformes; family Salmonidae; genus Coregonus; species Coregonus lavaretus. The sequence goes on from NW_028156283.1 coordinate 2,125, forward strand.
ACATACTGCACATGGCCAAGATAGGGAAGTTGACCGTGGAGAATACGAGGCTGTCAGCTGAGAATGAAAGGGTGAGAGAGGTGTCGGACAAACAGAGAGAAAGCGCAGCGACCGACAAACAAACAATGGTGGACAAGATATCAAAGGTGAAGATGTCCTTGGCCAAGTTATGGAAGGTGACAGTGGAGAACAAGAAGAGACTGTTAGCTGAGAATGAAAGGGTGGGGAAGGAGAGGGTGAGAGAGAGGAATGGATGGAACCTCATAAGAAATGGTTTGGAGACAGCTTTGGCCAAAGCAGACCAGGAGAGGAATCAGACCCTAGTAGCCTGGAAGGAGGACAGGGGGAGATGGGACAAGGCCAAGGCTGGCCTACGAAGCCTCTTGGATCAACGGGGGGAAAGATGGATGAAGGAGAAGGAGGAGATTAAGAGGAGGAGCACGCAGGCAGCAGAGGAGTGGATAATTGAGCTGAGAGAGAAGGAGAGAGCGATAGAGGCTCTGGAAAGAGAAAAGGTGAGGATTCTGTGCCTGAATGGACAAGAGAAGAAGGGATGGGAGATGGAAAAGAGAGAGATGGAGAAGGAGAACTGGAAGATTACAGAGGAGCGGGAGAGAAAGAGTAGTGAAATTGAGAAAATGCAAAGGGACAAAGAGAGATGGGCAATAGAGAAGAGGGATGTGGTGGAGAGGATGAAGGAGGCGTACATAAAGCTGTACCAGATGCAGACTGTCCTGAGGTTCAGAGAGCAAGAGCAGGCACAGGTACAGTACTCCATTTAACCAGTCACAGTTCAGGGAGGTCATAAGTCACCTCCTAATGGTTATACTATCAGATTCAACAGATTAAGATGACTGCATGCTAGAGAAGGAGTAATAATCATATTTCAGATCACTGACCAACATGTATGGACTTTCTCTTTCAGATGGAAACTAAACGCGCCCAGAGAGTCAGGGCAAAGCAGGAGAAAAAGGAGAGGAAAGAAAGAGACTTGTTGGAGAAGAACAAAGTAAAAGAACTGCTCAGAGCTAGAAAAGCAGAGAGTAAGGAAGAAGTGAGGAAGAATAAGGAGAGGGTGAAAGCCCACCTGGACGAGGTGGCAAGGAACTATAACGAAAAGAAACAGAGGGAGAAAGAAAGAGAAAAGCTGTTGAAAAAGGCATATGGCAAAGAAAATCACATGGTGTACATCCCAGACCTCATACTGAAGAAGATGTAAGAACACAACGCATATGGAAGAGTAAATATTATCAGCTAGCATTGGTCAAAAGTTCATTTCTATCTTCTTTCATTTAGTGGAATACTTCATCAATAAAATAATATGAGCATTTATTTGTCAGCATTCATTCCCATATGGAAGAAAGAACACACAAAATATGAGAAAAGTATAAGATGTGGATTAAAGGTTGATGTGGTTACTGAATAATGCAATGTGAAGGGCTAGATTCTATCAAATCGGAGGTGGAACTGCGTTAGAGATGGCAAATCCACAAGCAGCTCCTTGCATTAGCTTATCGCGTACACTGCCATTGGATGCAATGAGAGAGAGAGAGAGGCATCAACAGAATACCCTTAGGTGCATGAATGCCTAGTGTGTTTATGTATACGTGTGTGTCAGAGGAGGCTGGTGGGAGGAGGTATAGGAGGACAGGCTCATTGTAATGGCTGGAATGGAATAAATGGAAGAGTTTCCATATGTTTGATGTGTTTGATACCGTTCCATTTATTCCATTCCAGCCATTCCAATATGCCCATCCTCCTATAGCTCCTCCTACCAGCCTCCTCTGGTGTGTGTGTGTATGTGTCAGTGGTACACGCCTCCGATGAGCAACACTGCTCTTACCCCCTCATCCCCCATCAGTGGCTGTCTCCTGCCCCCTCTCCTCCATCCGTCTCTGGCCACCTCTCTTGCTCCCACTCCTCCATCCCTCTCTGGCACACTCTCCTGCCCCCTCTCCTCCATCCCTCTCTGGCCCACTCTCCTGGCCCCTCTCCTCCATCCCTCTCTGGCCACCTCTCCTCCCACTCCTCCATCCCTCTCCTCCATCCCTCTCTGGCCTATTCTCCTGCCCCCTCTCCTCCATCCCTCTCTGGCCCACTCTCCTGCCCCCTCTCATCCATCCCTCTCTGGACACCTCTCTGGCCACCTCTCCTGCTCCCACTCCTCCATCAATTATTACACTGAGTCTGGCCTTGACCTGGGCCTCCCGGTACCTCTCTGTCATCTCACCAGTTTGTAGTGGCAAATACAAAAAGTTATTGATGCCACTTACTAGTGACCTGGGGATAATTCCATTGCACACAATCCAATAAAAGAGAGAAATCCAATAATTTTAGTCCATTTATTTTCGTTATTTTCTTAAATCATTGTCACTAACAGAAAGAGTACGATATGAAACGGTTGAAAATTGTCTGTGCTCTCAGGCACACTAGTTCCCACCCACACAATTTTAATGTATTTTTTATTTGACCCTTATTTTACCAGGTAAGTTGACTGAGAACACATTCTAATTTACAGCAACGACTTGGGGAATAGTTACAGGGGATAGGAGGCGGGATGAATGAGCCAATTGGAAGCAGGGGATGTGGTCCTCTGTAGCTCAGCTGGTAGAGCACGGCTCTTGTAACGCCAAGGTAGTGGGTTCGATCCCCGGGACCACCCATACACAAAAAAATGAATGCACGCATGACTGTAAGTCGCTTTGGATAAAAGCGTCTGCTAAATGGCATATTATTATTATTAATATTAATTAGGTGTCCATGATTGTATGAGGGTCCAGATTGGGAATTTAGCCAGGACACCGGGGTTAACACCCCTACTCTTACAATAAGTGCCATGGGATCTTTAGTGACCACAGAGAGTCAGGACACCCATTTAACATCCCATCCGAAAGACGCCACCCTACACAGGGCAATGTCCCCAATCACTGCCCTGGGGCATTGCGATATTTTATTTTAGACCAGAGGAAAAAATGCCGGCACTTGCAGTCTAGGTAGGGCTTCATGTGCGAGATCTCTAATAGCGTCATTCTAGTGGAATCCAGAAAGAACAAAACCCTGTCCTCAAACATTTACATTTTATGTATTTAGTCTTCATAATCATCGTCCTTCATCAATTGTGTCTTTTTATTTTTATTTTTGCAAATTTAAAAGACCTAGCTAGCTAAAAGACAAAGTCAACCGGTTCCTTTAAAAATTGCAGCTAATTTTCTCATTCACCTGGCAGCCTTTTATATATTCAATGGGGGGGAAATGTAAATCAGCGGGGCAGTCAGGTGCTAAACAGGTAAATATAGGGATTAAATCAATAGAACACAAACATGATGAATAGCTCCTACAACCCCCTATTCTCTATATAATGCACTGGTCAAAAGTAGTTCAATGTGAATAGGGTGCCACGTGCTCCGTCATCTCGCTGAGTCTGGCCTTGCACTCCCGGTACCTCTGTCATCTTACCTGTTTGAAGAAGCCATTCGTAGTAATTACCGTCTGACCATTTTCAACAGTGCAGCTTTGCTAAGGACTGATCTGAAGTCATGGTCCATATGGAAGTAGATTCTCCCAGGGCTTGCCAGGAATTGTGGCCAGGTATTTCCTCACTCCTCGGCACATTGCACCGATTAAAGAAGAAAGTTGTCCACTGAAAATGTATCTTCTAAAACTCGCTTTGCGCCACAAGCTTGAGTGATGGGGTTCACTTCCAAAAAGGCATTTCCTATATAGCCATACTATAATTTAAAGGCAGACATCAGCGGGCAAACAATTATTTAAGATGAATTCAAATTGAAGGATGATTTAAGCGACGAGGGATAGAAGTTGGGAAACCTCATGATGTTATCACGTCAGACATCACTCTTAAACTTGCTGGAACTGTAATTGAGACTGAGAGTTGAGGTTCAGTTTTATAACTTGTATATAGATAGATAGGATGGAAAACATTATTAACCCCCAAGGACAAATTGATTGAATTTGTTCGAGGGCCAATGTGGGGGTCACAGGTCAGGATCAGACCACCTCCCCTAAAGCATGACACGGGAAAGGTCAGGGGGGCAGATTCCCAGCCAGTAAAACACCCTGAGTGGAAATGTGTGTGTATGTGTCCTCATCTCCTCTACCACTCAGCGGGTTAATGTCTATCCATCCTCCCGCTGGCTGCAGCAACAGGAAGTGAGGTCATGCAGACAGTGTTTTATCAGGCCTTCAGGGAGCCAGTAAATCAGTTCTGTCTGTGTGTGTGCGTGTGTGTGTGCGTGCGTGCATATGTACATGTGCAGTCAGGGTATACGGTGCATGACTCCAAAGGGTAAATCACGCTCTATGTGTGTACTCTCTGTATGAGAGTGTGGGCCTCTCTTAGCAGCAGAGATCTGTCAGTTATGCGGGAGTATGTGGGAGTCCTCTACTGTTCTACAGTGAATTATCTTGGCACCTCAGCAAACTCATCATCGTCTCCCAAAGTACCAGCAGCTTCCCCTTCTCTTTCCTCTCTGTTTGTCTTTCCCTCCGTTGTCTTCTCTCTTCTTTCATTAAGAGCTAAATAAACCAGTGAAGAAGCCTAGCACCACTAGGACTGTGTTCCAGAGCTAGGCATGTCCAGTTGCTCTCTATCCCTCAGTGTTCTGTTGACACATCCTATCATTACTCACTGCTAGTTGTTCAGCAGGATCCATTCTGAGTTTTCAGTCTATGTATAGTCTTCCAGAGGCTTAACATGAACAAATCTGATGTTTTCCACTTAAAGGAAAATATAAAAGCATACTTGGAGGCTGCTCGGAGGCTTTCTTCCCCACCCCAAGGCCGGTATAGCTCTACCAGTGTTGCCAGATTCTATTGCCACTTTCTAGCACAATCAGAACCAAAATCCTGCCCAATCCACTAAAAAGTAGCCACATTTTAACAGATTTCTCTGTGAGCTGGGTGGGCGGGATTTGTATGTTTCTTGCATCGCATTTCTTTTAGGTGTGAAACTACCCAATCTGGCAACACTGAGCTCTACCTCCAGGACCACCAGTGGTAATGAGGGGATAGTAGAGAGGGGCCAGGGGAGGAAGCAGAGGGGGTTGTGGTTGTAGTTACTGGTGCTTCTTCATTTTAACAGAGGTGTGGTCTCCTTGATGGCTTTCTCACACTCCTCTCTCTGGACTGTTAAGCACTTTAGGCCCTGATCTCTCCCCCTACCTTCCTTTTCACTCCTCCTCTCAGACCAACAGCCCTCTTCCTCTGTGTTAGTCTTCAGCTGTGACAGACGCACAGAAGGGTGTCTCCCCTCCTCTAAAAGCTCAGACACACCGGTTGGATTGTCAAACGTTTGCCTGCCGACAGTTTTTTATTTATTTTTATTTCACCTTTATTTAGTACTTAGCACCTCTGAACAGTGTCGGCAGTCAATCTCTTATGTGTTCATTTACATTCACATTTTAGTCATTTAGCAGACGCTCTTATCCAGAGCAACTTACAGTTAGTGAATACATATTTTATGTATTCACTAATGTATTCACACTGTATTTGTTCACACAGCAAAGACCTTGGAAGTCGTCAGCCACTCAGCCTTGTTAAAATACTCCAAACCAGAAGGTGGTAGTAGCGTTGTTTGGCAATGCATATATGTGCGTATTGCTTATGGTCTAGATTCCAAGTTATCTGCGCTAATGTCGTTATTTTGTACAAAGCCCTTGTTGATACTAGCCAGATGGCCACTACTAGATAACTACCTAGCAAGATGATGAAGAAACAATTTAAGGCACTCTCCATAATCCCATATTGCCAGTGCCAGCCCATAGCCAAATGTTTAGCTAACTAGTTAATGTTAGCATATTCGCTAGCTAGCACAACATAGCTAGCTAGCTAAGGACATTGCACTAACTAGGCAGCTAACACAGGCAGCTGTTTAATGGAAACTATCTAATCCATTGTGATTTAATTATAATGGCAATACTAACTACAGTGGTTAGCTGTCTTGGAGGAAGTATTTAGTGTTGTGTGCATTGCGTCTGTGCACTTATCTAGCTACCATCCCATAGCCTACATTGCATATGAAGTGTGACTGGTTCATCTGTGGATGTACGCAGAAAATGCCCTCTTTAAAAATAAATAATTGCTGTCTCCCCCACATGGGGTTTCGTGCTCTCTGACTGGCTCAAAGTCAAGTTATTGGCCACTGACAAGCATTGCTATTCTACAAGTAGAATCGGTAGGTTCGTTGCTACTGGGTCGGCACGCAGCAGGTACCATTTTTGTTCTAGCAAGAGAAGGAACGGCCTCCCTCTGTCATGGCCCAGTACTAAATGACTTTGTAGGATGGTGTGATGAATCACACTTGGTCCTCAATACCAACAAGATCAAAGAGATGTGCATAGATAGACTTCAGGAAGCGAACAACACCCACCTCTGCAACATCTATCAGAGGTCAGAACATAGAGATTGTAGAGGAATACAAATATCTGACTGTCCACTTAGACAATAAGCTTCAGTAGAGTAAATCTACAGACCTGATTTACAAAAAGAGTCAACAGAGACTGTACTTTCTCAAAAAGCTGGGATATTTTAATGTTAACTAAACAGCTTGGGCTAATGTTCCTATCCACCAGTAAGGCCAGCAGGCTAGTCTCTTTCATTGATATATACTGTATGTAACTGTTATGAATTTTGTATTGTCAATTTGTTGTCTACTGTATAAACGCCACTTTAAAAATGTGCATGATAGTGCAACAAAATGTCCCCATGGGGACAATAAAGTCAGTAATGTAAAGTAAGTACTCATCGGCAGTATATCGGCAGTGAGATTCTCAGTGTGTTTCATGCTTAACAGCCCCACCATAGTCACAGTGTCAACACTGCTGTTTGACCACTGTGCTTCATCTCTGTAGAAAACTCATTCAGATGTAGAAAGCTCAGTGATGTGGCAGTAACCGGTAAAGACACATTCCTGTATTTCATTACAAACTGTAGTTTATTGTCCAATTTCAGATGAGTGTTTTCTAGTCTGGCTGGGCTAGAGGCTGGAGCTCTCACCTGTGTCACAGACAGATGTCATGTGTTCATCATACCCCCCTCCCATCCCTCCTCCACACCAACCCCCCCCCCCCCCCCCCCCCCCACACACACACACACACACATACAAACACACAGGTGAGCTGAGGCACATCTGTCTTAGAGTTATCACTCTCCTCCTCAGCAACACTTTCATTAGAAGTTGGCAGAGGCAGCCTGCCTCGTGCGCACACACACACACACACACACACACACACACACACACACACACACACACACACAAACCACTGGATCCACAGCAACTCAAAAGCTTTTTCTGGGAGTGTGAGTGAGGAAGGATCTTTGGGTTCTCTGCCTCTCCTAGCAGCCTGTCATTCATCACTCAAGCTGTTTGCTAACTCTGCTTCATGCGTTGCCAAAATAAGTAGCTCTGTTTGTGCTCAGACAATCCTACATTTCACACATACACACACGCACACCATTCACCTGCACTGCACAGGCCCCAGAAGCACTAAGAATATTGGGCCTCAATTGGCTCTCAGTCACTGCAGCAAATAGCTATCGCCATAATGAAAGGTTTTTAATACGAGTAGCTGTTTTCCCCTGATGTGTCTTTGTCAAACTGTGGAAGTTTATTTAGTGGTGAAAGTCATTCTCAATCATTTTAACGTTCAACTGTCTCGGTAATTAGCAGGTTCAATGCAGCGAAGGGGTATTTTGGAATGACACCCTCCATTATATGGTGTGCAAGGACTGAACACTCGTTGGTGCAACACAGAATGTACCGAGATAGAAGGAGAGATTGTGGGTGTCTTTATGCCAACAAAGTGTGATTCCAGAGTTTCTACAGTGTTAAGTAGCCTTAGTTATGTTATTTTAAGGACCTATCTTGTGCCTCCTCGCCACAGCGCTACCGTGTCCTCAAGCAACTCAGCGAGAAGAAGCTGAAGGGTTTTTAAAGTGGACAACTTAAACGAAAACCATTCTCTTTTTTCATGAGTGTTCCAGAAGACAGACCTTCATTGCCAGGACAAATAGTGATGTTGTTTCCAAACCAAACTTCAAGGTCTTTAAGTGAGTGTGTGTGTGTGGGGGGGGGGGGTCGGTCACATATTAACAGAGCTCTCTGCCTAGGCTTCCTCACGGCACCATGACAACCAATACTTACAAAGTAATCCTTATTTTGAATATTTTTGAAATAGACCAAATTTATTTTGGGCTGAGAATATAAGACTTATAACTCTGAGAGAGCATCCAAGGGCTAGAATGATGTATATAGAATGTATGACAAACAATAATTTTTAAATATAATTCTAAAATCTTCAGAATTCTGAGATTTTTGTCCATAATACAGAATTCAAGCCAACATTCCAATCTCATTATGACTCAACAATTAAGCTAGGCTACAACCATAGAATTTGGAATTAGAACTTGGCTACAACAAGTTCCAAACCAAAGAAAACAACCAGCATGTCCATTCACCACACCATAACTACTCAAGTGTATATCTTTTTAAATCTTCATAAGTGGACAGATATCGCGGAGGAGAGGTGAGTTAGAACATAATAATGTGTAAAAGTGTTTGACTTCTAAGGAAATCAGTGAAGGTAGGCCTACTTATTACCATTTAATAAATTATACCAGTTAGCCTGAAGGTAACTGAAGTTGGAAAACTGGCATGGCCAGACAGTTTTAAGAAAATGACATGGAAAAGATTCACACAAAATAAAAATAAATAAGGAATACATGTTTCTCCATACATATTGATGCAGAGAGAAGTCATTGAGATGGAGAAAGAGATGACTGAAAGTGAGGAGATGGAGAAAGGCAACAAGATGAGGGGGGAACGAGAGATAGAAAGACAAAGAGAAATGGAGGGGCTGCTGAGAATGAGAAAGGAGATTGAGACTTGTAACAAGGTAGACCACTACCGGTGGAAGCTGCAGAGAGAGGTGTTGGAGGAAGTCAACAAGGTGAGGGTGGAACCAGAGCAAGAAAGAGAAAGGCTAATTGAAGAGTTGCTGAGACAGATAAGGGAGACTGAGGCTTCTATTGAGGTAAACTGTTACCAATGGAAGCTGGAGAGAGAGTTGTTTGAGAAACAGAGAGAAAGCGCAGTGTCAGACAGAAAAAATATGGAGCTCAAGATGGCAAAGCTGAAGGTGCAGAACATACTGCACTTGGCCAAGATAGGGAAGTTGACCGTGGAGAACACGAGGCTGTTAGCTGAGAATGAAAGGCAGCGAGAGGTGATGGACAAACAGAGAGAAAGCGCAGCGACCGACAAACAAACAATGGTGGACAAGATATCAAAGGTGAAGATTTCCTTGGCCAAGTTATGGAAGGTGACAGTGGAGAACAAGAAGAGACTGTTAGCTGAGAATGAAACGGTGGGGAAGGAGAGGGTGAGAGAGAGGAATGGATGGAACCTCATAAGAAATGGTTTGGAGACAGCTTTGGCCAAAGCAGACCAGGAGAGGAATCAGACCCTAGTAGCCTGGAAGGAGGACAGGGGGAGATGGGCCAAGGCCAAGGCTGGCCTACGAAGCCTCTTGGATCAACGGGGGGAAAGATGGATGAAGGAGAAGGAGGAGATTAAGAGGAGGAGCACGCAGGCAGCAGAGGAGTGGATAATTGAGCTGAGAGAGAAGGAGAGAGCGATAGAGGCTCTGGAAAGAGAAAAGATGAGGATTCTGTGCCTGAATGGACAAGAGAAGAAGGGATGGGAGATGGAAAAGAGAGAGATGGAGAAGGAGAACTGGAAGATTACAGAGGAGCGGGAGAGAAAGAGTAGTGAAATTGAGAAAATGCAAAGGGACAAAGAGAGATGGGCAATAGAGAAGAGGGATGTGGTGGAGAGGATGAAGGAGGCGTATATAAAGCTGTACCAGATGCAGACTGTCCTGAGGTTCATAGAGCAAGAGCAGGCACAGGTACAGTACTCCATTTAACCAGTCACAGTTCAGGGAGGTCACAAGTCACCTTCTAATGGTTATACTATCAGATTCAACAGATTAAGTTGACTGCATGCTAGAGAAGGAGTAATAATCATATTTCAGATCACTGACCAACATGTATGGACTTTCTCTTTCAGATGGAAACTAAACGCGCCCAGAGAGTCAGGGCAAAGCAGGAGGAAAAGGAGAGGAAAGAAAGAGACTTGTTGGAGAAGAACAAAGTAAAAGAACTGCTCAGAGCTAGAAAAGCAGAGAGTAAGGAAGAAGTGAGGAAGAATAAGGAGAGGGTGAAAGCCCACCTGGACGAGGTGGCAAGGAACTATAACGAAAAGAAACAGAGGGAGAAAGAAAGAGAAAAGCTGTTGAAAAAGGCATATGGCAAAGAAAATCACATGGTGTACATCCCAGACCTCATACTGAAGAAGATGTAAGAACACAACGCATATGGAAGAGTAAATATTATCAGCTAGCATTGGTCAAAAGTTCATTTCTATCTTCTTTCATTTAGTGGAATACTTCATCAATAAAATAATAAGAGCATTTATTTGTCAGCATTCATTCCCATATGGAAGAAAGAACACACAAAATATGAGAAAAGTATAAGATGTGGATTAAAGGTTGATGTGGTTACTGGATAATGCAATGTGAAGGGCTAGATTCTATCAAATCGGAGGTGGAACTGCGTTAGAGATGGCAAGTCCACAAGCAGCTCCTTGCATTAGCTTATCGCGTACACTGCCATTGGATGCAACGAGAGAGAGAGAGAGGCATCAACAGAATACCCTTAGGTGCATGAATGCCTAGTGTGTTTATGTATACGTGTGTATCAGAGGAGGCTGGTGGGAGGAGGTATAGGAGGACAGGCTCATTGTAATGGCTGGAATGGAATAAATGGAAGAGTTTCCATATGTTTGATGTGTTTGATACCGTTCCATTTATTCCATTCCAGCCATTCCAATATGCCCATCCTCCTATAGCTCCTCCTACCAGCCTTCTCTGGTGTGTGTGTGTATGTGTCAGTGGTACACGCCTCCGATGAGCAACACTGCTCTTACCCCCTCATCCCCCATCAGTGGCTGTCTCCTGTCCCCTCTCCTCCATCCGTCTCTGGCCACCTCTCCTGCTCCCACTCCTCCATCCCTCTCTGGCCCACTCTCCTGCCCCCTCTCCTCCATCCCTCTCTGGCCCACTCTCCTGGCCCCTCTCCTCCATCCCTCTCTGGCCACCTCTCCTGCTCCCACTCCTCCATCCCTCTCCTCCATCCCTCTCTGGCCTATTCTCCTGCCCCCTCTCCTCCATCCCTCTCTGGCCCACTCTCCTGCCCCCTCTCATCCATCCCTCTCTGGACACCTCTCTGGCCACCTCTCCTGCTCCCACTCCTCCATCAATTATTACACTGAGTCTGGCCTTGACCTGGGCCTCCCGGTACCTCTCTGTCATCTCACCAGTTTGTAGTGGCAAATACAAAAAGTTATTGATGCCACTTACTAGTGACCTGGGGATAATTCCATTGCACACAATCCAATAAAAGAGAGAAATCCAATAATTTTAGTCCATTTATTTTCGTTATTTTCTTAAATCATTGTCACTAACAGAAAGAGTACGATATGAAACGGTTGAAAATTGTCTGTGCTCTCAGGCACACTAGTTCCCACCCACACAATTGTAATTTATTTTTTATTTTACCCTTATTTTACCAGGTAAGTTGACTGAGAACACATTCTAATTTACAGCAACGACTTGGGGAATAGTTACAGGGGAGAGGAGGCGGGATGAATGAGCCAATTGGAAGCAGGGGATGTGGTCCTCTGTAGCTCAGCTGGTAGAGCACGATGCTTGTAACGCCAAGGTAGTGGGTTCGATCCCCGGGACCACCCATACACAAAAAAAATTATGCACGCATGACTGTAAGTCGCTTTGGATAAAAGCGTCTGCTAAATGGCATATTATTATTATTAATATTAATTAGGTGTCCATGATTGTATGAGGGTCCAGATTGGGAATTTAGCCAGGACACCGGGGTTAACACCCCTACTCTTACAATAAGTGCCATGGGATCTTTGGTGACCACAGAGAGTCAGGACACCCATTTAACATCCCATCCGAAAGACGCCACCCTACACAGGGCAATGTCCCCAATCACTGCCCTGGGGCATTGCGATATTTTATTTTAGACCAGAGGAAAAAATGCCGGCACTTGCAGTCTAGGTAGGGCTTCATGTGCGAGATCTCTAATAGCGTCATTCTAGTGGAATCCAGAAAGAACAAAACCCTGTCCTCAAACATTTACATTTTATGTATTTAGTCTTCATAATCATCGTCCTTCATCAATTGTGTCTTTTTATTTTTATTTTTGCAAATTTAAAAGACCTAGCTAGCTAAAAGACAAAGTCAACCGGTTCCTTTAAAAATTGCAGCTAATTTTCTCATTCACCTGGCAGCCTTTTATATATTCAATGGGGGGGAAATGTAAATCAGCGGGGCAGTCAGGTGCTAAACAGGTAAATATAGGGATTAAATCAATAGAACAAAAACATGATGAATAGCTCCTACAACCCCCTATTCTCTATATAATGCACTGGTCAAAAGTAGTTCAATGTGAATAGGGTGCCACGTGCTCCGTCATCTCGCTGAGTCTGGCCTTGGACTCCCGGTACCTCTGTCATCTTACCTGTTTGAAGAAGCCATTCGTAGTAATTACCGTCTGACCATTTTCAACAGTGCAGCTTTGCTAAGGACTGATCTGAAGTCATGGTCCATATGGAAGTAGATTCTCCCAGGGCTTGCCAGGAATTGTGGCCAGGTATTTCCTCACTCCTCGGCACATTGCACCGATTAAAGAAGAAAGTTGTCCACTGAAAATGTATCTTCTAAAACTCGCTTTACGCCACAAGCTTGAGTGATGGGGTTCACTTCCAAAAAGGCATTTCCTATATAGCCATACTATACTTTAAAGGCAGACATCAGCGGGCAAACAATTATTTAAGATGAATTCAAATTGAAGGATGATTTAAGCGACGAGGGATAGAAGTTGGAAAACCTCATGATATCATCACGTCAGACATCACTCTTAAACTTGCTGGAACTGTAATTGAGACTGAGAGTTGAGGTTCAGTTTTATAACTTGTATATAGATAGATAGGATGGAAAACATTATTAACCCCCAAGGACAAATTGATTTAATTTGTTCGAGGGCCAATGTGGGGGTCACAGGTCAGGATCAGACCACCTCCCCTAAAGCATGACACGGGAAAGGTCAGGGGGGCAGATTCCCAGCCAGTAAAACACCCTGAGTGGAAATGTGTGTGTATGTGTCCTCATCTCCTCTACCACTCAGCGGGTTAATGTCTATCCATCCTCCCGCTGGCTGCAGCAACAGGAAGTGAGGTCATGCAGACAGTGTTTTATCAGGCCTTCAGGGAGCCAGTAAATCAGTTCTGTCTGTCTGTGTGTGTGCGTGTGTGTGTGCGTGCGTGCATATGTACATGTGCAGTCAGGGTATACGGTGCATGACTCCAAAGGGTAAATCACGCTCTATGTGTGTACTCTCTGTATGAGAGTGTGGGCCTCTCTTAGCAGCAGAGATCTGTCAGTTATGCGGGAGTATGTGGGAGTCCTCTACTGTTCAACAGTGAATTATCTTGGCACCTCAGCAAACTCATCATCGTCTCCCAAAGTACCAGCAGCTTCCCCTTCTCTTTCCTCTCTGTTTGTCTTTCCCTCCGTTGTCTTCTCTCTTCTTTCATTAAGAGCTAAATAAACCAGTGAAGAAGCCTAGCACCACTAGGACTGTGTTCCAGAGCTAGGCATGTCCAGTTGCTCTCTATCCCTCAGTGTTCTGTTGACACATCCTATCATTACTCACTGCTAGTTGTTCAGCAGGATCCATTCTGAGTTTTCAGTCTATGTATAGTCTTCCAGAGGCTTAACATGAACAAATCTGATGTTTTCCACTTAAAGGAAAATATAAAAGCATACTTGGAGGCTGCTCGGAGGCTTTCTTCCCCACCCCAAGGCCGGTATAGCTCTACCAGTGTTGCCAGATTCTATTGCCACTTTCTAGCACAATCAGAACCAAAATCCTGCCCAATCCACTAAAAAGTAGCCACATTTTAACAGATTTCTCTGTGAGCTGGGTGGGCGGGATTTGTATGTTTCTTGCATCGCATTTCTTTTAGGTGTGAAACTACCCAATCTGGCAACACTGAGCTCTACCTCCAGGACCACCAGTGGTAATGAGGGGATAGTAGAGAGGGGCCAGGGGAGGAAGCAGAGGGGGTTGTGGTTGTAGTTACTGGTGCTTCTTCATTTTAACAGAGGTGTGGTCTCCTTGATGGCTTTCTCACACTCCTCTCTCTGGACTGTTAAGCACTTTAGGCCCTGATCTCTCCCCCTACCTTCCTTTTCACTCCTCCTCTCAGACCAACAGCCCTCTTCCTCTGTGTTAGTCTTCGGCTGTGACAGACGCACAGAAGGGTGTCTCCCCTCCTCTAAAAGCTCAGACAGACCGGTTGGATTGTCAAACGTTTGCCTGCCGACAGTTTTTTATTTGTTTTTATTTCACCTTTATTTAGTACTTAGCACCTCTGAACAGTGTCGGCAGTCAATCTCTTATGTGTTCATTTACATTTACATTTTAGTCATTTAGCAGACGCTCTTATCCAGAGCGACTTACAGTTAGTGAATACATATTTTATGTATTCACTAATGTGTTCACACTGTATTTGTTCACACAGCAAAGACCTTGGAAGTCGTCAGCCACTCAGCCTTGTTAAAATACTCCAAACCAGAAGGTGGTAGTAGCGTTGTTTGGCAATGCATATATGTGCGTATTGCTTATGGTCTAGATTCCAAGTTATCTGCGCTAATGTCGTTATTTTGTACAAAGCCCTTGTTGATACTAGCCAGATGGCCACTACTAGATAACTACCTAGCAAGATGATGAAGAAACAATTTAAGGCACTCTCCATAATCCCATATTGCCAGTGCCAGCCCATAGCCAAATGTTTAGCTAACTAGTTAATGTTAGCATATTCGCTAGCTAGCACAACATAGCTAGCTAGCTAAGGACATTGCACTAACTAGGCAGCTAACACAGGCAGCTGTTTAATGGAAACGATCTAATCCATTGTGATTTAATTATAATGGCAATACTAACTACAGTGGTTAGCTGTCTTGGAGGAAGTATTTAGTGTTGTGTGCATTGCGTCTGTGCACTTATCTAGCTACCATCCCATAGCCTACATTGCATATGAAGTGTGACTGGCTCATCTGTGGATGTACGCAGAAAATGCCCTCTTTAAAAATAAATAATTGCTGTCTCCCCCACATGGGGTTTCGTGCTCTCTGACTGGCTCAAAGTCAAGTTATTGGCCACTGACAAGCATTGCTATTCTACAAGTAGAATCGGTAGGTTCGTTGCTACTGGGTCGGCACGCAGCAGGTACCATTTTTGTTCTAGCAAGAGAAGGAACGGCCTCCCTCTGTCATGGCCCAGTACTAAATGACTTTGTAGGATGGTGTGATGAATCACACTTGGTCCTCAATACCAACAAGATCAAAGAGATGTGCATAGATAGACTTCAGGAAGCGAACAACACCCACCTCTGCAACATCTATCAGAGGTCAGAACATAGAGATTGTAGAGGAATATAAATATCTGACTGTCCACTTAGACAATAAGCTTCAGTTGAGTAAATCTACAGACCTGATTTACAAAAAGAGTCAACAGAGACTGTACTTTCTCAAAAAGCTGGGATCTTTTAATGTTAACTGTACTATACTGACTGTGTTTTACAAATCTTAGTATTTAAACTTTTTGCATTGTTTGTTGGTTTGGCAATGCCACTGTCAGACAGAAAAATATGCTGAGAAGGATTATCACCACAGCAAGCAAGGTGATGAGATCTTTAAGTTCAGAGCCCTCAGCAAGGCTCACAAAAACAATTTAGACCCAAGCCACCCCCGTACCTGAACTTTGAACTACTCCCCTCTGGGTGCAGGTATAGGGCACACCCCGGCAGGAAAAACAGAACTAGACAAACATTTGTGCCAGGTGTGATATCCCTCCTAAACAGCTTGGGCTAATGTTCCTATCCACCAGTAAGGCCAGCAGGGTAGTCTCTTTCATTGATATATACTGTATGTAACTGTTATGAATTTTGTATTGTCAATTTGTTGTCTACTGTATAAACGCCACTTTAAAAATGTGCATGATAGTGCAACAAAATGTCCCCATGGGGACAATAAAGTCAGTAATGTAAAGTAAGTACTCATCGGCAGTATATCGGCAGTGAGATTCTCAGTGTGTTTCATGCTTAACAGCCCCACCATAGTCACAGTGTCAACACTGCTGTTTGACCACTGTGCGTCATCTCTGTAGAAAACTCATTCAGATGTAGAAAGCTCAGTGATGTGGCAGTAACCTGTAAAGACACATCCCTGTATTTCATTACAAACTGTAGTTTATTGTCCAATTTCAGATGAGTGTTTTCTAGTCTGGCTGGGCTAGAGGCTGGAGCTCTCACCTGTGTCACAGACAGATGTCATGTGTTCATCATACCCCCCTCCCATCCCTCCTCCACACCAAACCCCCCCCCCCCCCCCCCCCCCCCCCCCACACACACACACACACACACACACACACACACACACATACAAACACACAGGTGAGCTGAGGCACATCTGTCTTAGAGTTATCACTCTCCTCCTCAGCAACACTTTCATTAGGAGTTGGCAGAGGCAGCCTGCCTCGTGCGCACACACACACACACACACACACACACACACACACACACACACACACACACACACACACACACACACACACAAACCACTGGATCCACAGCAACTCAAAAGCTTTTTCTGGGAGTGTGAGTGAGGAAGGATCTTTGGGTTCTCTGCCTCTCCTAGCAGCCTGTCATTCATCACTCAAGCTGTTTGCTAACTCTGCTTCATACGTTGCCAAAATAAGTAGCTCTGTTTGTGCTCAGACAATCCTACATTTCACACATACACACACGCACACCATTCACCTGCGCTGCACAGGCCCCAGAAGCACTGAGAATACTGGGCCTCAATTGGCTCTCAGTCACTGCAGCAAATAGCTATCGCCATAATGAAAGGTTTTTAATACGGGTAGCTGTTTTCCCCTGATGTGTCTTTGTCAAACTGTGGAAGTTTATTTAGTGGTGAAAGTCATTCTCAATCATTTTAACGTTCAACTGTCTCGGTAATTAGCAGGTTCAATGCAGCGAAGGGGTATTTTGGAATGACACCCTCCATTATATGGTGTGCAAGGACTGAACACTCGTTGGTGCAACACAGAATGTACCGAGATAGAAGGAGAGATTGTGGGTGTCTGTATGCCAACAAAGTGTGATTCCAGAGTTTCTACAATGTTAAGTAGCCTTAGTTATGTTATTTTAAGGACCTATCTTGTGCCTCCTCGCCACAGCGCTACCGTGTCCTCAAGCAACTCAGCGAGAAGAAGCTGAAGGGTTTTAAAAGTGGACAACTTTACGGTGGCCGGGAAGTGCAAAGCAACATTACAAAGAATGAAACACTTTTACAAAGCTCGAGACAAATTTACATTTTGGAAAACAAATTTACATTTTGGAAAACAAATTTACATTTTGGAAAACAAATGTACATTTTATAAAACAAATTTACATTTTAGAAAACAAATTTACATTTTAGAAAACAAATTAACAAGACGCAAAACACTTTTACCAGTCCCGAAACAAATTTACAAATTACAGATTCGTCACGGAAAGGGAATGTACCATATACCGGAAGTGACGAGCGTGGTCTTTTCGTGTTGTTGTCGTGGAGTTTATGGCGTCAAAAAAGTTTATGGTGACCGCCCGAACATGGACTGCGGCCGAGGGATGTTTTGCCCGTTTTGTGGCAAACACATGAACAGCTTAACGCGGTTTTGCTTTACGTGTGGTCGGTGTTTGGAGTTTTTAAAGGACGCGGACCAGACGGAAACATTGGAAACACAGGGGACGTCTCGACAGCCGGACAGTGCTATGCAAAGTAAGTTTAGCAAAACCAAAATGCTAGCTATCTAAGGACAGTAACGCTAATGATTTTTTGAGCGGCTTCTAACTTTCTGTTTCGGAACTCTGTCCATTTCTGCAGAACAACCATGCCCATCATGGTTGTTCTAGGGCGGCAGGTAGCTTAGTGGTTAAGAGCGTTGTGCCAGTAACCGAAAGGTTGCTGGTTCTAATCCCTGAGCCGACTAGGTGAAAAATCTGTCGATGTGCCCTTGAGCAAGGCACTTAACCCTAATTGCTCCTGTAAGTCGCTCTGGATAAGAGCGTCTGCTAAATGACCAATTATTTATTTATACAAACAGTTCATGGAGTACAGAAGCTCGAAATCAAAAGAACGACAGTCTTTTAACTATGGGCCAAAAGGAAGATATAGGCCTAAAGAAAGAAAACACGTCCAGGTAAGGTGTACTGACCGTCCTTTACAATTTTGCAATGCTCTATATGTATTTGTGTATATTTATTTTACCTATGTATACATTAATTATATCTTTGTTATTTTACTAGATAAACGTAGGATTGATGGTGCCAAGTGGAACTGATTTAAAACCTCTAAGAGGGAAAACACTACAGTTATTTACAGACCCAGAGGTAGCAGCACCTGATCTACTGAAACAAGCTGTCCAGAAAATGACAACATTTAACAAGGACATGCACGAAGGACCTTATGTCCTTTTGTATCCAGACTGCTCAGAGGTGGTTCATGTGCCTGGGTCAGAAAGGCCATTCAAATTGGCAGAATATAAAAAGGAAATAGGAAAGGCATATTCCAAGATCACTTTTTTCATTTGCCTAGAAAAACACTATAAAAGAGGTTAGTGGATCTCATGATTCAATATTTTTACATATTTAGATACTCTGCTGGAGGATAGATAATGGTTGTTTGAATTATTTTTTTCAGTGGATGATACCTCAGACTCTGATTCTGAAATTGTCATCACAACAAGGAGCACAGCTGAACTCAATCGTGCTGACACTTTGGTACATCAGTTATTTCTCTTTTTTAAAAATGTTTATGTATGTTTGTATTTATTCATTTTCATATAATTTATTAATTAGATGTACATTGGATTTTAAGCATAAAATCAATGCCCTGGTCAATATTTTAGTGGAAAAAGGCTTGTTTTGATTATTTTTCAGTAACTATTATACAGTAACACAGACAACCATTCAGCATTGATATATACTGTATGTGGTAATGGAAAAATAATGGAACCTGTTGAAAGTTGTTGATCATTTTATCCGTTTCCTCTCAGGTTTTTGAACCACAAAATTGAAGTACTCCCAAACACAAGCTGGACGATGAAAGGTAGGTGTTGCACACTTGGACACAAAGGAATTTTCACACGTGCAATAATAATTCATATTTTGTTGGAATACAGTGCTTTCACTACCAGGTAAAGTGCAATTTCACCTTTTTTTTTATTTAACTCACAAAACTGATAAAACTACTAGCAGATATTTCACTACTTATTCACATACACATTATACATACATTTATATTGCTGCACATAAGCTCAACGTTGCTACATGCTATCAGCTGTTTCTGTAACTGACTGCAGTGCCCCCTCGCTCCCTACCTAAAGAACCCACAGCTGCCTGTGTGAGCAGAGCTTTACAGAATAAACCCACTGAAATACAGTTGCTCTTGCAGTTGAATAAACAAAAATTAACCAAACCATTAAAAAAAACACGTGAGAATGAAGTGGGGGGTATCCACTGTCCATTCATATGTCCCACATCACTGTCGATCCTGCATAGGTACTATAGGCCTTTACTGAAGTGGCACGGTCATCCAGAACCAACTTAAAGAACTCCAGCACGTTTCGGCATCTAGCCTTTGTCAGGGAGTCAAATAGATGTAATGAGAGACACTGGGTTTTTTCTAGTGGTAATCCACCAATAGGAAACATGGGACACATCCATATACATAATGTTGACATGATTTGACTATTGTAGGCCTGAAGGACACCTACTGGTTTTAAGATGTCTACAACACCTACTCTAGCCCAGAACACCTTGGACACTAGAAAAGACCCATTGTCTCTCATTTCATCTGTTTGACTCGCTGACGAAGGCTAGATGCAAAAATGCATTAAAGTTCTTCTAAATTGGTTCTGTATGGCTTGGCCACTTACAATACAAGCATTTTAATAGTTAAAAAATAGTAGTTTGAGCTTTATTTTATTTTAAACCTTTTCCATTAAAAAAGAAACTCAAACTAACTCAGATTTGAGTCCAGGAAGCGCTCCTATGTTCTCAAAATAATCTTTTTTTTTAATACATCTTTCTGTTCCCTCTACTACTACATGCTACTCAAAGCTACATTATAGCCTTTATCATGGAGCTAATCATTTTAATATGTTTTATCATGTTTCAGAGATGCACCAGGACAATCAACAATTCAGCCTGGACAGGTAATAAGGCAGAGTGTGGCAGCATGACATTTCTTGCTTTCAGTGTTGTTGTTTCAGACATTTTAATCTTTTTTTCAGATAGTAATATCTGATGCTGAGGATCTGGATCCACCGGAAGCAAATCCAGAAAAAATGTCTTGCTACAGGTAAGGAAAAAAAAAAAAAAGATAATGACTGACATAATTTAAATGTATTGAACTGATTACATGGGGAAGACATTTTTGTTTGTAAGATGTTTTAACATGGAAATGGCAATTTCCCAACAGTAAATACACAGACCTGTATTCATCAAATGTTGAGCAGGAGGACGAAGAGCCGGTTGCTGTCAATGTGAAGAATTTCCAACACACAGCAATGTAATATGCTTTTGACTATAGCACTCCAGTTTTTTCACTGTACAATAGTTCTTGTATATCTGGAATATCCACAAATTAATTAACTTTTTGTCATTACAGGGAGGAGACGGACATTGCATTACCTGACATCGTAGCAAACCTGTCTCTTCCTATTGATCATAAAAAAGTCAGCCGGTTTAACATCTCAAGGGCTAATGTTTGGGATGGGGCAGTCAGAGGTTTCAAGCGTACAACATATTCTGAAACCTGTGACATGCTGGTGAAATTTACTGATGATACTGGTGTTCTGGAAGAGGGAATTGACACTGGTGGTCCAAGACGAGAGTTTTTAACTCTACTGATGAAACACCTAAAAGACCGGCCCATTTTTGATGGACCAGAAGGACATCGGTTCTTGGTCTACAATGCAAAGGGTATGCATATTGGTTGGATGTGTACTATAGGCTACTAATGGTTGGTTAATGCTCTTTGACCAGATATATCACATGACATATGCTTGCATATTACAGTATATACAGTAATGCATTGTTTTAATTTTGCAATATGAATTCATTCACAGCTGTTAGGGAGGATGAATACTACTTGGCAGGAAAGATGATTGCTGTGTCAGTTGTGCATGGAGGTTCAGGACCCCATTTCCTGTCAGAAGATCTTGTACATTATCTTGCAGGCCAGCCTTCATTCAAAGCAACAAATAATTTAATAACTGATGAAGAAATAGGGAAAGCTTTGCAAGAGGTGAGAATAGCATAAGGGTATGGTAGGGCAGAGTTTTTCATACTTACTGCAGTGTTTTTGAGACAATGTTTACTTCCTATATCACGTGCAGAATATATTTAATTAATTTATTAGTTTTTGATAGTGTAAGATTACACCTTGCTATATACGTTATTAAAAAAATAGGCAAGGAGATACAGTGCATACAGTTATTGACTGGGGTGTTTTTGCCCATTTTCATGTCTTTCAGATTGAGAATGCTGCTTCATTGGATGCTCTGCAAGAATGTATGATGAGACACAGCACAATGTTACAGACAGTAGGTTGTCTGAGACATGTGGCTACTGTGGAAGAAAATAAAGAAATCGTGTCAGACTACCTCCAATGGTATATCATTGACCGCAACTCATCTGTAATTGACAGGTAAGATGATATTTGTAGTGATGAGATTTTTATTTATTTATGTATGAATTTTTTGATTGAAATGCCTCATGGTCCCCATCTTTGGTTTATGCAAGTATGTATATCTGTTATCAATTTGTCCTTAATCAGAATTTGTACCTTAGTGTATTTCAACGGATATGTGATGTCACTTCATTCTGTGTCAAACTACAGTGCCTTCATTAAGTCTGCACACCTTTATAGATTCAATTTAAAATATATTTAAATCCTTTTCCTCATCAATCTACACACAATACATCATAATGACAAAGCAAAAACAGAAATTAGATCTTAGGTTTCTCCTCCTGACTAACTCTTCCATAGAGGAAAATCAGTCCAGTTACCCCTTAAAGTGATCCATCCACCTCTGCTGCACATCTGGCAGCAGAGTGATGGTTTGAGGCTCACTTTACCCATCAAACCCTTGATGACTTGCTGCTGTTTATCCAACCACCTGCTCCATACTGTAGCAGTGTCATTTACATATGGATCTATTTCTGCCCTCAGTTCTCATAGAGATCCTGACATGCAGAGAGGTTTTAGTATCTCTTGTTAATGTCCCTGAAAATCAGATATAAAGAGTGTGGTGATGTTGTGTGTAAAGCCTGTAGCTTCATACACGAGGAATCCAGGCTGGAATTACTCCCAAAGGTGCTTCAACAGTGTACTGAGAAAATGGTTAATTAACTTGTGCGAATGTGATATTCCAGTTTTTAATTTTTATTAAATTTGCTACAATTTCTAAAAACTTGTTTTTGCTTTGTCATTATGATGTATTTTGTGTAGGATGATGAGGAAAAAGATTAATATTACTATTTTAAATTGAATCTATAACGAAACAAAGTTGTGAAAAAGTGCAATGGGTGTGTAGACTTTCTGAAGGCATCGTGTGAGTGCTCAAGCCACCCATCCGTCTGTGTCATTCCAGTCTTTTGTTTCTGTGTGTTATACTTACAGTTTGTAACAATTAACGTTTAATGTGCAATGCAAAAATAGGGTTTTTGAAATCAATTTTCAACAATGTTAAGGTGGATAGTAATTGTAGAGAAGAGAATATTTAATAGTTTTCTTTAGATAATTTTAAATTCAATTGGCACTACACAGCAGTGAAACAATGTTTGTGTTCACTCTGTAGATTCAGAGATGGTCTTTCAACCCTGGAGTTTTTGACTGCACTACAGCAACACCCTACTTTGCTGGTCCCTGTCATGTGCCACTCTGAAAGGCGACTCACTGCTTTTGAACTTGAGACTCTTCAAACCTGACCTCAGTCCTTCGGGGAGTAATCGAAGACTTAAAGAAAGTCAAACCATGGCCTACTGGGCAGACTATCTCCTTGATTGTGAAGGTTTGTTAGTTAGTTTTTTATAACTAGTTAAGAAAACACATGGCAGTGATGTATCTGAATTGTTTTTCTTTGCAGAAGGCCAGGCTGCTGTGTCTGTGGAAGATATTTTTATGTTTGCTACTGGGCTGTCTTCACTTCCCCCATCTGGCTTGGAACCACTGCCTCAAATAGAGTTCCTGGAGGACTCTGCGTTCCCAATGGCAAATACATGTTCAAACTCCTTGAGATTACCACTCCTAGACTCATACACTTTGTTTAAGTCACAAATGGACTTTGGAATTCAAAATAGTCCAGGATTCGGCTGTTTCTAAGCTATATGATGGATGACCCCTAGAGTTAAGACTCTGAAAAAGTTGTTGTTGTTAAAGGTTAGGGTTGGGCATCATTTAGATTTTAACGATTCTGATTCCAATTCTGATTCTTCCTTTTGATTCCGGTTCTTATCGATTCTCGATTCCGATTCTTTGAGTGGTGGAGTTGAAACGGGTCACATGCTTATTTCACAAATAAGAGGAAAGTTTTATTTTGATTCAAAGGTGGGTTGCAGTTTGACGGGGCTTTTTCAATGTAAAATAAAGCCACACTAGAGCACCGCTTACTGTGCTCCATGGCTGCAACACAACAAGCACCTGGCAGCTACAGAAACCAAAACTTGCGCATGTTAAATTTGGAACCCATGATCAGATTTGAAACCCAATCCTCCAAAACGATTCCAATAAAGAAACAATTCCGATGGAATCGTAATTTTTTTAACTATTCCAAGTAGGAATTGGTTCTTGATGCCCAACCCTATTAAAAGGTGCACTTTTAAAGTGCAGTTGCCAAAGTTGTTTTTATAATGTTACTGTATGTGAGCATGTTCTTTTCTCACAGTAAACATTTTGAAAATGTTTTAGATCCATTACTCTCAATACTACAAAAGTGTAATAAATACTGATTACTATTTTTGATTAATTTACTTCACACTTAAACAATTAAGCTTTGGGTGACAGATTCATAAATATTGTGTTCAGACAGACAGCAGTATTCCACCACTACAAAAAACCCTCCCTTTTTGATCATTTCATAGCTGAGCCATTTCTTTTAGTTTCATGTACAGTTCGGATGCAGACTCCCAGTTGTCTGGCTTCTGTAACTGATTGTGTTCCATGGCAAAGTCCAAGTACTCCTGCATGTTTGGGTCCCCACAAGGAGTCATTGACAGGCTAGCCTCAGGAAGGGCATCCAGTTCAGCTTGTTCACTTTGAAATCCGCAGTCTCTGGAGCCAAACCTATGTTAAATAGAATACATAATTGCATTTATTTTCATTTAAGCTAAAACGTTACATTAATGCTTTTATCTGTTTATTATCACCAATGTATCACCTGTGTGGTAAGTAGTAGAGTTCATTGGGCACTCCTCCTGGACATGCTGCTGTTCTGGAAGGGCGAATCCTGTGGCTGTTCCACAGTCTCACACACTCATCCAAGTCCTTCTGAATAACATCACCAAAGCAATATCTCAATAGGCATTGATGCTCATGACTCCCGTTGAAGTATCCGGCATCTCTAAGGTCGGCAAATAACTCCATCCAGAACTGAGACCTATAGAAATGGATACAAATGTTTAGTTATACTATAAATAATAAAGGTTAGTTATAATGAAATGTATGGTCTGTGCATCTTTTGGTCATTCGATTTTCTTTTCAGGAACAGCTACTTTTCCTGACGGGCAGGATTTGCTTTACAAATTTGTATTGATAATTATTGTGCTCGTTTTTCATTAATCGTTCCTGAGAAGAAAATCGAATGACCAAAAGATGCAATGACCCTTTATGAAGACAACTCACCTTCCCTTTCTAAATATAGACCACCAGGACTCAATACGCTGGTTATTTATAGATGAGCCGTACATGTGGCTGGACGCTCCAGAGTAGTAGTCACTGTGATGGTGGCGTAGGGTACATTGAATTGCAGCCATTATGCCGTTCTCAGTGCCGCAATCAGTCCTCAGTCTCATGGGGATGACACCGAGGTTTCGCACACATGACAGGAAATAGTGAGCAATCACTGTTGGGTTATTATTTGTTGGTCCACATTGAAGCCACAATACTTTACATGAAAATCCATCTATGCATCCCGAAATGGCCAAACCGAATGGCTTAAGTTTGTCATAACCATCTGCGTGCCACATATAGTTAGGTCCCATTGAGTAGTTGTCCAGGTCCACGAAGTTCAAATCTGATGGCGTTACTCACGGCGTTTGGCGAGGAATAATCCTTTCTGCGGTACAACCCGGCTTCGTTCAGTTTACTTTTAAGAGTCCTCAAGCTGATGTTTACACCGTGTAGACTTGACATCATGTCCACGATTACAGCGTACGAGTGACCCTCGTTAAAATATTGAACGCAATGATGCAGTATTTCTGGTCCGCGTCCTTTAAAAACTCCAAACACCGACCACACGTAAAGCAAAACCGCGTTAAGCTGTTCATGTGTTTGCCACAAAACGGGCAAAACATCCCTCGGCCGCAGTCCATGTTCGGGCGGTCACCATAAACTTATTTGACGCCATAAACTCTACAACAACAACACGAAAAGACCACGCTCGTCACTTCCGGTATATGGTACATTCCCTTTCCGTGACGAATCTGTAATTTGTAAATTTGTTTCGGGACTGGTAAAAGTGTTTTGCGTCTTGTTAATTTGTTTTCTAAAATGTAAATTTGTTTTCTAAAATGTAAATTTGTTTTATAAAATGTAAATTTGTTTTATAAAATGTAAATTTGTTTTCCAAAATGTAAATTTGTTTTCCAAAATGTAAATTTGTTTTCCGGTGTCGGGTTACAAAAGGCCCCTGAAAAGGAGAAAAATGCTGATTCTGCTTTTTTTCTAAGAAAAACATTATTATAATAATTATACATTTATTGTTTAGTAAGGTGTAGTTTTGTGTAATAATAACGTTTATGATACATAGGTTTAGTAGTAAACATAAGTGTCATAGTTCAATATTCAATATTGTATAGTGAACTTTAATAATTTGTATATGTATGCTTACATTTCTGAAGTAACAATTTAGAAGAAAATAAAAGGTTTGAAAGAAAATTGTATTTACCTTCAATGAATTACAGCTCTCTCTCTCTCTTTTTCTCTCTCTCTCTCTCTCTCTCTCTCTCTCTCTCTCCGTTCCTCCCCTACCTACCTATCTCTCTCTCTCTCTCTCTCTCTCTCTCTCTCTCTCTCTCTCTCTCTCTCTCTCTCTCTCTCTCTCTCTCTCTCTCTCTCTCTCTCTCTCTCTCTCTCTCTCTCTCTCTCTACACAAGAGCCACTGGTTCTTTGGGTTGTGTGTGTGTGTGAGCGTGTGTGGTGTTTCTTTAAAACAACTGTTTTGTAAACCTGTTTACCCTTTTAGAAAGAGTTCTCAGCTATCCATATTTTAATGGTCAACAGTTTGCTCATCTAGGGGGTCCCTTACACACAAGGGAAGTATATGTACACATGAGGTCCCCCAAGTGTCTTTGAAACTACTTGTTTAAACCTGTTTAACCTTTAACCTTTTAAAAAATAGCTCTCAGCGTCCGGGAATGTCCGCAAATCGTCCGAGGATGGAATGTCCAGTGGATGTCTCAGTCAATTAAAAACAAAAAAGGTAATTGTATTCTTTAAGATGTCCCGTTTTACTGCTGACCTAAACAGATCCATTTGACCCCATAAAAGAGCGTCCCTGGGATGTCTCAGTCAACCAAGAAAAAAGACCCAGAGGACCAGAAGGCCTGAAGACATACATCTTAAAGAGACTCCTTGAATCATTTATTCCTCATGGAGCATTTTGAAGGTGAGTTGAATTTTCAATATGATGAAGGCTTCTATATCTAACTATGCATATATATATATATATATATATATATATATATATATATATATATATATATATATATATATATATATATATATATATATTATTTATGTTGTATATTATAAATGAATGTTTTTAATAATTTATTGTATAAAATTATATAGTATATAATGAATGAGATGTTGTGTTATTGATTTTTTTTAAACGAGAATGGACTCTACCTACATATGTATATATCCTACTGTTTATGTGACATGTCTCAAGGTGTCTCAGAACCCATGAAAATGCCAAACCAAGTCTCTACTCAAGAGAGGACCACTGGCTCTACCTAGTGGATATACAGTTACATCACAGTTATAGAAAAATTACTTGTCAATTGATTATGTGTGTGTGTGTGTGTGTGTGTGTGTGTGTGTGTGTGTGTGTATCTAGAATGTTAGTATAATATTATATATATATATATATATATATATATCTCTACCTACATATGTATTTATCATATTTTATGTGAAGTGTCTAATCAAGAGTGGACCACTGGCTCCACCTAGTGGATGTTCAGTTACATCACAGTTGTAGAAATAAATTACCCAGCACGTTAGTATACTATTCTATATCCCTCTCTCAATGGATAACAATTCACTCAATGTATAACAATGGTTTTTTAAATATTGAACAGTATTTCAATATTTGGTTTTTGCAGACATTTTAAGACAGGATGACATACAATTTACAGGTAACTAATATTATTATTTTATTTATTTGTTTTTTTTAAGGGGGTAGATCAGCTTAATATTGCAGATAGATTGTATCTTCCATCAATGTAATTGTCTGTATCTCTTCCAGTCCCCCATGTTTTTTATATATACACACACACACACATATTTACATTTACGTCATTTAGCAGACGCTCTTATCCAGAGTGAGTGAGTGCATACATTATTTAATTTTTTTCTCCATACTGGCCCCCCGTGGGAATCGAACCCACAACCCTGGCGTTGCAAACACCATGCTCTACCAACTGAGCTACATCCCTGCCGGCCATTCCCTCCCCTACCCTGGATGACGCTGGGCCAATTGTGAGCTGCCCCATGGGTCTCCCGGTCGCGGCCGGCTACGACAGAGCCTGGATTTGAACCAGGATCTCTAGTAGACCACTGAGCCACTTGGGAGATAATACACATACACATACATATACACATATATACATATATACATATATATACATATATACACACATACATACACACATACAGTGAGGGAAAAAGTATTTGATCCCCTGCTAATTTTGTGATTGACAGTTCTTTTGTGTTGCTTCCATTTGCGAATAATCGCACCAACTGTTGTCACCTTCTCATCAAGCTGCTTGGCGATGGTCTTGTAGCCCATTCCAGCCTTGTGTAGGTCTACAATCTTGTCCCTGACATCCTTGGAGAGCTCTTTGGTCTTGGCCATGGTGGAGAGTTTGGAATCTGATTGATTGATTGCTTCTGTGGACAGGTGTCTTTTATACAGGTAATAAACTGATATTAGGAGCGCTCCCTTTAAGAGTGTGCTCCTAATCTCAGCTCGTTACCTGTATAAAAGACACCTGGTAGCCAGAAATCTTTCTGATTGAGAAGGGGTCAAATACTTATTTCTCTCATTAAAATGCAAATCAATTTATAACATTTTTTAAATGCTTTTTTTCTGGATTTTTTTGTTGCTATTCTGTCTCTCACTGTTCAAATAAACCTACCATTAAAATTATAGACGGATCATTTCTTTGTCAGTGGGCAAACGTACAAAATCAGCAGGGGATCAAATACTTTTTCCCTCACTGTACATACATACAGTACATATCCTTTAAAAAATATATATTCCCCTTTATTACTTTCCAACCCCGCCACCCTTTCCCTAATTGGCGTAAACTAGTAAACAACAATGCTTAGGCCTCTACTTCCAGCTTATACATACTATATAAATTTTATGGACACAGTCAATTTTACAATAATTATATTTTGTTTGTTTTTGCTCCTGAACTTCTTCTACTCTCAACCTCTCCGATCATTTTCATGATGTCCATCCGGTTTGCTTCTATATGCCATATCTTTCTAACTGTGTTCTTTCCCAAAAGCTCCCAACCTACAACCTATATACTTATTATGGACACAGTATCCTTACATTATTAGCTATCTTGTTATTATTTGTTGTTAGTTGTTATTAGTCCCATCCTTCAACTCCATTCAACACCTCCCATCTATCTCTTAACACCATCCATATAGGATTTCTATTTGCCATATATTTTCTACTGTGATGTTTTACAAAAGTTCTGAACCTTTCTACTAATTTATATTATTACTATATTGTATTTTATGTAAAATATCAGTATTTTTAAGTAAAACATGTAAATTGTAATATAATGTAAATTCTACAGGTTACCCTACATTTATGCAGGAGGTACCCGAAGTCATTGATGTGGATCAAGAAGCAACACCACAAACAGAAGTGATTGTTATAGAGGATAACGAGTTTGAGGAACAACAGACAGAAGCTGTATCTTTACTCAGTCACTCGCCATCAAGATATTTTAGACGTGAGTCAACATTTAAATGGGTAATAATCTTTATATAATAAGCAATAAACAAAAGGTGTACTATGTTTTAAAAACCTAATCTTGTGTTTACAGCTGACTCTCCATGTAGAAGCGTGTACAGCGTTCAACCCAGGCATTATGGACTCCTCCGTTGAATGACTGCTTGAATGATTGTGAAAACGACGTTCTCCTCTCTTTCTGTACAGCAGGCTTTGACATAGACGAAACTCAAACCAACCCAAGAACAGAGGGATTGTCATACCTAGACACGCCTCCAAACCCCCCCGAGGCGTTCAGTATATAATAGGGCACCGACACTATTTCAAAGTCCAGCACGGCTCCACAGACACATAGTTCAAGTTGACAGAATGGCTTCACCTTTGACCGAGGAGAACGATTGGTCTGAAAAGGACTGGATTGAAGAACATGCTCTTTATGGACATGGCCTGTTTTATTATAGTTATAACTTTTAATGACTATGTTAAAAACAATATTATGATTATTATTTTTGTAAAAAGACTCAGACTCAGACAATGGACAGTGGGAAGAAAACACGCCTTCCATGACTCCACAGAAAAACAGGTTTAGTCAACAAACAGACAGCTATTTCCCTGTAACCCAAGTCCGAACAGTGAGAAACAGAAACAGGGAGTTAGGATATATTGATATGTTAACACATAATACATTAACTGATATACTGATTACTGCATCTATACAGGTCAATACATTCAATGATGATAATGTCAATGATGGTAATGTTGAGGATGATGTGTTGAGGTATGATGAGGATGATGTGTTGAGCTATGATGAGGATGATGTGTTGAGCTATGATGAGGATGATGTGATGAGGATGATGTGTTGAGCTATGATGAGGATGATGTGTTGAGCTATGATGAGGATGATGTGTTGAGCTATGATGAGGATGATGTGTTGAGCTATGATGAGGATGATGTGTTGAGGTATGATGAGGATGATGTGTTGATGTATGATGAGGATTATGTGTTGAGGTATGATGAGGATGATGTGTTGAGGTATGATGAGGATGATGTGTTGAGGTATGATGAGGATGATGTGTTGATGTATGATGAGGATGATGTGTTGAGGTATGATGAGGATGATGTGTTGAGCTATGATGCGGCTAATCAGCTTGATACAATACATTCTGAGGTAGAGCCTATACTGATTGAGGACAGCGTCAGTGGGGACGAGGATCAGGATATAGATCTTCAAGATAGGTTTCTCACAGCCTTTTACAGGGCTCTGCAAGCCAGAGAGGTCCAGTTACACAAACGTATGGTTGCTTTGCTAAAACGTCGGTACATCCAAGACATAGCCATCTGGAAGAAAAACACGTCAAATTTGATAAGCAGCAATCTGATTAAAAAACGCCCAAACAAACGATATAGCCGTATGTAACATGGATACTTCTAGAATACCCCTAGAACTAAGCTCATTAATCAAACAAATGAAGGATCTAGGACCAACCCCTACACAACAACACACACCTCCTTTAACTCATGCAAATGAGGACACATTATCACAGGTACTCCCAGAACTTAGCTCCTTAATTAAACAAATTAACGAGCTAACCCCACCCTTAAATTAGACAACCCCCAACCTCACGTATATGGTGTCCTACACTGCCCTATCTGTAAAGGGTCTTTGAAAAGCAGAGACCCAGAAGTGGCTCAAGAATTGGAACATGAGTGCTACCTTCAACCATCTGATGAAGATGAACATTCAGAGAAATTTGTGTTTTATGACTTTGAGAGTAATCAACAATCAGGGTTTCATCTGCCTATTTCTGTATCTACCATGACTTTCAAGGGTGAAAAGTGGTCGGCAGAGGACCCCAATGGTGCACTACTCTTTCTGAAGCGTTTCTGAAAACCCCAGTACAAAAGCCTTGTGATCATTCAGATCAAGAAAGAGCCCTGACCGGTGTATGGTGTATGGTCGCAGTTGTAAATGAGAACTTGTTCTCAACTGGCTTACCTGGTTAAATAAAGGTGAAATAAAAAAATAAAATGGGTCACCGTTGAATTCTCTAAGGCTATAGAGAAGGGGTATTGTGTGGCCAAAGTCTTTGAAGTGTGGAACTTTCCCAGGAAATCAGACACTCTTTTTAAAGAGTACATCAAGACCTTCTTGAGAGGCAAGCAAATGGCTTCAGGTTTTCCTGCATCAGTCACTGATCAAGAGAGCAAAGACAGATACATTCAGGACTATCATGAAAAAGAGGGCATACATTTACATTTTACATTTACGTCATTTTAGAAGACGCTCTTATCCAGAGCGACTTACAGTTAGTGAGTGCATACATTATATATTTTTTTTATACCCCCCGTGGGGTACTCGGGAGGCATACGTCTTGACCCTGACAGAATAGAGGTCAACAAAGCCAAAATAAAGGTGTGCAAGCTTTTCTTGAACAGTTTGGGGGGCATATTTGCCCAGAGAAGCAATATGTTAACAACATCTATCATTAAAGATCCCGAAGAATTTATGGGATTGGTTTTTTCAGACCAATCTGACATTTCAAATGTTTTGTTCTTGAATCAAGACATAGCTCTGGTGCAATGGAGACGCAACAAGAAGTGGGTTCTACCCCCGAGTAATGGAAACGTGTTTCTAGCAGCTTTTACCACGGCCTATGGGCGACTTGAACTACACACCCTCATGGAGCACCTGCAGAGTCGGGTTCTTTACCATGACACAGACTCTGTGGTCTATGGAAGCAAACCTGGTGATTGGAACCCCCCTCTTAGCAACTATCTGGGAGGTTTAACGAGTGAACTCGAAGATGGTGACCATATCATAGAGTGGTCATCCTGTGGACCCAAACGCTATGCTTTTAGGACTAAAAACAATCACGTAGTGTTGAAAGCCAAAGGCGTGACACAAAACTATGAAAATTCCATGCGTGTAAACTTGGAATCAATCACACGCTTAGTCGAGGGTTTTATAAACGACCGAAATAGTGTTTTAGAAATGTTGAAACTCCTACAAAAAGATTGTTAGGGATTAAAAGGGGTTCCATCTACGTAATGCCCCACTTACTAAAAGATTCCGGGTCGTCTGTGACAAGAGATGACTTTTACCTGACGGCACCACCTTACCCTTTGGTTACTGACTTTATGTTCCAATCCTTTTACCTGACGGGACCACCTTACCCTTTGGTTACTGACTTTATGTTCCAATCCTTTTACCTGACGGGACCACCTTACCCTTTGGTTACTGACTTTATGTTCCAATCCTTTTACCTGACGGGACCACCTTACCCTTTGGTTACTGACTTTATGTTCCAATCCTTTTACCTGACGGGACCACCTTACCCTTTGGTTACTGTCTTTATGTTCCAATCCTTTTACCTGACGGGACCACCTTACCCTTTGGTTACTGACTTTATGTTCCAATCCTTTTACCTGACGGGACCACCTTACCCTTTGGTTACTGACTTTATGTTCCAATCCTTTTACCTGATGGGACCACCTTACCCTTTGGTTACTGACTTTATGTTCCAATCCTTTTACCTGACGGGACCACCTTACCCTTTGGTTACTGACTTTATGTTCCAATCCTTTTACCTGACGGGACCACCTTACCCTTTGGTTACTGACTTTATGTTCCAATCCTTTTACCTGACGGGACCACCTTACCCTTTGGTTACTGACTTTATGTTACAATCCTTTTACCTGACGGGACCACCTTACCCTTTGGTTACTGACTTTATGTTCCAATCCTTTTACCTGACGGGACCACCTTACCCTTTGGTTACTGACTTTATGTTCCAATCCTTTTACCTGACGGGACCACCTTACCCTTTGGTTACTGACTTTATGTTCCAATCCTTTTACCTGACGGGACCACCTTACCCTTTGGTTACTGACTTTATGTTCCAATCCTTTTACCTGACGGGACCACCTTACCCTTTGGTTACTGACTTTATGTTCCAATCCTTTTACCTGACGGGACCACCTTACCCTTTGGTTACTGACTTTATGTTCCAATCCTTTTACCTGACGGGACCACCTTACCCTTTGGTTACTGACTTTATGTTCCAATCCTTTTACCTGACGGGACCACTTTACCCTTTGGTTACTGACTTTATGTTCCAATCCTTTTACCTGACGGGACCACCTTACCCTTTGGTTACTGACTTTATGTTCCAATCCTTTTACCTGACGGGACCACTTTACCCTTTGGTTACTGACTTTATGTTCCAATCCTTTTACCTGACGGGACCACTTTACCCTTTGGTTACTGACTTTATGTTCCAATCCTTTTACCTGACGGGACCACCTTACCCTTTGGTTACTGACTTTATGTTCCAATCCTTTTACCTGACGGGACCACCTTACCCTTTGGTTACTGACTTTATGTTCCAATCCTTTTACCTGACGGGACCACCTTACCCTTTGGTTACTGACTTTATGTTCCAATCCTTTTACCTGACGGGACCACCTTACCCTTTGGTTACTGACTTTATGTTCCAATCCTTTTACCTGACGGGACCACCTTACCCTTTGGTTACTGACTTTATGTTCCAATCCTTTTACCTGACGGGACCACCTTACCCTTTGGTTACTGACTTTATGTTCCAATCCTTTTACCTGACGGGACCACCTTACCCTTTGGTTACTGACTTTATGTTCCAATCCTTTTACCTGACGGGACCACCTTACCCTTTGGTTACTGACTTTATGTTCCAATCCTTTTACCTGACGGGACCACCTTACCCTTTGGTTACTGACTTTATGTTACAATCCTTTTACCTGACGGGACCACCTTACCCTTTGGTTACTGACTTTATGTTCCAATCCTTTTACCTGACGGGACCACCTTACCCTTTGGTTACTGACTTTATGTTCCAATCCTTTTACCTGACGGGACCACCTTACCCTTTGGTTACTGACTTTATGTTCCAATCCTTTTACCTGACGGGACCACCTTACCCTTTGGTTACTGACTTTATGTTCCAATCCTTTTACCTGACGGGACCACCTTACCCTTTGGTTACTGACTTTATGTTCCAATCCTTTTACCTGATGGGACCACCTTACCCTTTGGTTACTGACTTTATGTTCCAATCCTTTTACCTGACGGGACCACCTTACCCTTTGGTTACTGACTTTATGTTCCAATCCTTTTACCTGACGGGACCACCTTTCCCTTTGGTTACTGACTTTATGTTCCAATCCTTTTACCTGATGGGACCACCTTACCCTTTGGTTACTGACTTTATGTTCCAATCCTTTTACCTGACGGGACCACCTTACCCTTTGGTTACTGACTTTATGTTCCAATCCTTTTACCTGACGGGACCACCTTACCCTTTGGTTACTGACTTTATGTTCCAATCCTTTTACCTGACGGGACCACCTTACCCTTTGGTTACTGACTTTATGTTCCAATCCTTTTACCTGACGGGACCACCTTACCCTTTGGTTACTGACTTTATGTTCCAATCCTTTTACCTGACGGGACCACCTTACCCTTTGGTTACTGACTTTATGTTCCAATCCTTTTACCTGACGGGACCACCTTACCCTTTGGTTACTGACTTTATGTTCCAATCCTTTTACCTGACGGGACCACCTTACCCTTTGGTTACTGACTTTATGTTCCAATCCTTTTACCTGACGGGACCACCTTACCCTTTGGTTACTGACTTTATGTTCCAATCCTTTTACCTGACGGGACCACCTTACCCTTTGGTTACTGACTTTATGTTCCAATCCTTTTACCTGACGGGACCACCTTACCCTTTGGTTACTGACTTTATGTTCCAATCCTTTTACCTGACGGGACCACCTTACCCTTTGGTTACTGACTTTATGTTCCAATCCTTTTACCTGACGGGACCACCTTACCCTTTGGTTACTGACTTTATGTTCCAATCCTTTTACCTGACGGGACCACCTTACCCTTTGGTTACTGACTTTATGTTCCAATCCTTTTACCTGACGGGACCACCTTACCCTTTGGTTACTGACTTTATGTTCCAATCCTTTTACCTGACGGGACCACCTTACCCTTTGGTTACTGACTTTATGTTCCAATCCTTTTACCTGACGGGACCACCTTACCCTTTGGTTACTGACTTTATGTTCCAATCCTTTTACCTGACGGGACCACCTTACCCTTTGGTTACTGACTTTATGTTCCAATCCTTTTACCTGACGGGACCACCTTACCCTTTGGTTACTGACTTTATGTTCCAATCCTTTTACCTGACGGGACCACCTTACCCTTTGGTTACTGACTTTATGTTCCAATCCTTTTACCTGACGGGACCACCTTACCCTTTGGTTACTGACTTTATGTTCCAATCCTTTTACCTGACGGGACCACCTTACACTTTGGTTACTGACTTTATGTTCCAATCCTTTTACCTGACGGGACCACCTTACCCTTTGGTTAATGACTTTATGTTCCAATCCTTTTACCTGACGGGACCACCTTACCCTTTGGTTACTGACTTTATGTTCCAATCCTTTTACCTGACGGGACCACCTTACCCTTTGGTTACTGACTTTATGTTCCAATCCTTTTACCTGACGGGACCACCTTACCCTTTGGTTACTGACTTTATGTTCCAATCCTTTTACCTGACGGGACCACCTTACCCTTTGGTTACTGACTTTATGTTCCAATCCTTTTACCTGACGGGACCACCTTACCCTTTGGTTACTGACTTTATGTTCCAATCCTTTTACCTGACGGGACCACCTTACCCTTTGGTTACTGACTTTATGTTCCAATCCTTTTACCTGACGGGACCACCTTACCCTTTGGTTACTGACTTTATGTTCCAATCCTTTTACCTGACGGGACCACCTTACCCTTTGGTTACTGACTTTATGTTCCAATCCTTTTACCTGACGGGACCACCTTACCCTTTGGTTACTGACTTTATGTTCCAATCCTTTTACCTGACGGGACCACCTTACCCTTTGGTTACTGACTTTATGTTCCAATCCTTTTACCTGACGGGACCACCTTACCCTTTGGTTACTGACTTTATGTTCCAATCCTTTTACCTGACGGGACCACCTTACCCTTTGGTTACTGACTTTATGTTCCAATCCTTTTACCTGACGGGACCACCTTACCCTTTGGTTACTGACTTTATGTTCCAATCCTTTTACCTGACGGGACCACCTTACCCTTTGGTTACTGACTTTATGTTCCAATCCTTTTACCTGACGGGACCACCTTACCCTTTGGTTACTGACTTTATGTTCCAATCCTTTTACCTGACGGGACCACCTTACCCTTTGGTTACTGACTTTATGTTCCAATCCTTTTACCTGACGGGACCACCTTACCCTTTGGTTACTGACTTTATGTTCCAATCCTTTTACCTGACGGGACCACCTTACCCTTTGGTTACTGACTTTATGTTCCAATCCTTTTACCTGACGGGACCACCTTACACTTTGGTTACTGACTTTATGTTCCAATCCTTTTACCTGACGGGACCACCTTACCCTTTGGTTAATGACTTTATGTTCCAATCCTTTTACCTGACGGGACCACCTTACCCTTTGGTTACTGACTTTATGTTCCAATCCTTTTACCTGACGGGACCACCTTACCCTTTGGTTACTGACTTTATGTTCCAATCCTTTTACCTGACGGGACCACCTTACCCTTTGGTTACTGACTTTATGTTCCAATCCTTTTACCTGACGGGACCACCTTACCCTTTGGTTACTGACTTTATGTTCCAATCCTTTTACCTGACGGGACCACCTTACCCTTTGGTTACTGACTTTATGTTCCAATCCTTTTACCTGACGGGACCACCTTACCCTTTGGTTACTGACTTTATGTTCCAATCCTTTTACCTGACGGGACCACCTTACCCTTTGGTTACTGACTTTATGTTCCAATCCTTTTACCTGACGGGACCACCTTACCCTTTGGTTACTGACTTTATGTTCCAATCCTTTTACCTGACGGGACCACCTTACCCTTTGGTTACTGACTTTATGTTCCAATCCTTTTACCTGACGGGACCACCTTACCCTTTGGTTACTGACTTTATGTTCCAATCCTTTTACCTGACGGGACCACCTTACCCTTTGGTTACTGACTTTATGTTCCAATCCTTTTACCTGACGGGACCACCTTACCCTTTGGTTACTGACTTTATGTTCCAATCCTTTTACCTGACGGGACCACCTTACCCTTTGGTTACTGACTTTATGTTCCAATCCTTTTACCTGACGGGACCACCTTACCCTTTGGTTACTGACTTTATGTTCCAATCCTTTTACCTGACGGGACCACCTTACCCTTTGGTTACTGACTTTATGTTCCAATCCTTTTACCTGACGGGACCACCTTACCCTTTGGTTACTGACTTTATGTTCCAATCCTTTTACCTGACGGGACCACCTTACCCTTTGGTTACTGACTTTATGTTCCAATCCTTTTACCTGACGGGACCACCTTACCCTTTGGTTAATGACTTTATGTTCCAATCCTTTTACCTGACGGGACCACCTTACCCTTTGGTTACTGACTTTATGTTCCAATCCTTTTACCTGACGGGACCACCTTACCCTTTGGTTACTGACTTTATGTTCCAATCCTTTTACCTGACGGGACCACCTTACCCTTTGGTTACTGACTTTATGTTACAATCCTTTTACCTGACGGGACCACCTTACCCTTTGGTTACTGACTTTATGTTCCAATCCTTTTACCTGACGGGACCACCTTACCCTTTGGTTACTGACTTTATGTTCCAATCCTTTTACCTGACGGGACCACCTTACCCTTTGGTTACTGACTTTATGTTCCAATCCTTTTACCTGACGGGACCACCTTACCCTTTGGTTACTGACTTTATGTTCCAATCCTTTTACCTGACGGGACCACCTTACCCTTTGGTTACTGACTTTATGTTCCAATCCTTTTACCTGACGGGACCACCTTACCCTTTGGTTACTGACTTTATGTTCCAATCCTTTTACCTGACGGGACCACCTTACCCTTTGGTTACTGACTTTATGTTCCAATCCTTTTACCTGACGGGACCACCTTACCCTTTGGTTACTGACTTTATGTTCCAATCCTTTTACCTGACGGGACCACCTTACCCTTTGGTTACTGACTTTATGTTCCAATCCTTTTACCTGACGGGACCACCTTACCCTTTGGTTACTGACTTTATGTTCCAATCCTTTTACCTGACGGGACCACCTTACCCTTTGGTTACTGACTTTATGTTCCAATCCTTTTACCTGACGGGACCACCTTACCCTTTGGTTACTGACTTTATGTTCCAATCCTTTTACCTGACGGGACCACCTTACCCTTTGGTTAATGACTTTATGTTCCAATCCTTTTACCTGACGGGACCACCTTACCCTTTGGTTACTGACTTTATGTTCCAATCCTTTTACCTGACGGGACCACCTTACCCTTTGGTTACTGACTTTATGTTCCAATCCTTTTACCTGACGGGACCACCTTACCCTTTGGTTACTGACTTTATGTTCCAATCCTTTTACCTGACGGGACCACCTTACCCTTTGGTTACTGACTTTATGTTCCAATCCTTTTACCTGACGGGACCACCTTACCCTTTGGTTACTGACTTTATGTTACAATCCTTTTACCTGACGGGACCACCTTACCCTTTGGTTACTGACTTTATGTTCCAATCCTTTTACCTGACGGGACCACCTTACCCTTTGGTTACTGACTTTATGTTCCAATCCTTTTACCTGACGGGACCACCTTACCCTTTGGTTACTGACTTTATGTTCCAATCCTTTTACCTGACGGGACCACCTTACCCTTTGGTTACTGACTTTATGTTACAATCATTGTGTCTTAACACTGAAGATACAATGGATGCTGTAGAAGGTTTTGATCCTAGGTTGCAACTACCATTTTCAGCCTTAATCGCAGGACCATCCAATAGCGGTAAAACTTGTTCTGTAAAAATGATTTTAGAGAATTCTGAACATGTATTATCTCAGAAACCTGACAATATTGTGTGGTGTTATTCATGTTATCAACTTTTGTATGATGAGTTGTTGAAGAAAATAAAAATGTAATTTGTTGAAGGAATACCAGCATCCCTGTCTGATGATGAATTCTTACTTCCTCATTAAAATGTTTTTTTGCTGGTTTTGGATGATATGGTTTTTGCCGGTAGTGAACATCCTGAAATAGCTCAAGCTTTTACTCAATATACTCATCATCGAAACTTGTCAGTGTGTTACTTCGTAAAAAAATGTGTTTCACCAAGGTAAAAATAGCCGTACCATTAGCCTGAACGCCAATTACTTGGTTTTGTTCAAAAACCCTAGAGACAAACTACAAATAAACATTCTAGCCGTAAATCCTACTTTATGGAAAGCAATGAGGACGCCACCAAAGCTCTGTTTTCTTATTTAATCGTGGATTTAAAATCGGTTTGACACAGAGTGTGATGGCCAATAAAATGTACTTAGTACCTAAACAAGATTTGGACAGACGTTGTTATGGAAACAGGTATCCTGTATGTGTGTTTATTTTCCCTCTCCTTCAGCCCTAATCACAGGTGTCCCTTGTTTTCCTGATTGGTGGTCGTTGGGGTGTCCCACCTGTCCGACATCCGTTCGTCTGCTGATTGCTGAGGTGGACCAATCAGTGGACGTTCCTCAGTATTGCCCCGCCTGTTTCTGGTTTTTTACATTACCATGTCAAATCCCCTGGTTTTAAAAGCCAGTCAGTTGTGTTTTCTGACAGAGACTCTCTTTCTCTGTGAGTATGGCAACTGTGGTGTCTTGGTTTTTGTGTACTCACGCGTTTGCTGTCTAGTCCATATTGAACCTATGTTGTTTGCTGTCTAGTCCATATTGAACCTATGTTGTTTGCTGTCTAGTCCATATTGGACCTATGTTGTTTGCTGTCCAGTCCATATTGGACCTATGTTGTTTGCTGTCTAGTCCATATTGGACCTATGTTGTTTGCTGTCTAGTCCATATTGGACCTATGTTGTTTGCTGTCTAGTCCATATTGGACCTATGTTGTTTGCTGTCTAGTCCATATTGGACCTATGTTGTTTGCTGTCTAGTCCATATTGGACCTATGTTGTTTGCTGTCCAGTCCATATTGGACCTATGTTGTTTGCTGTCTAGTCCATATTGGACCTATGTTGTGTGCTGTCTAGTCCATATTGGACCTATGTTGTTTGCTGTCTAGTCCATATTGGACCTATGTTGTTTGCTGTCTAGTCCATATTGGACCTATGTTGTTTGCTGTCTAGTCCATATTGGACCTATGTTGTTTGCTGTCTAGTCCATATTGGACCTATGTTGTTTGCTGTCTAGTCCATATTGGACCTATGTTGTTTGCTGTCTAGTCCATATTGGACCTATGTTGTTTGCTGTCTAGTCCATATTGGACCTATGTTGTTTGCTGTCTAGTCCATATTGGACCTATGTTGTTTGCTGTCTAGTCCATATTGGACCTATGTTGTTTGCTGTCTAGTCCATATTGGACCTATGTTGTTTGCTGTCTAGTCCATATTGGACCTATGTTGTTTGCTGTCTAGTCCATATTGGACCTATGTTGTTTGCTGTCTAGTCCATATTGGACCTATGTTGTTTGCTGTCTAGTCCATATTGGACCTATGTTGTTTGCTGTCTAGTCCATATTGGACCTATGTTGTTTGCTGTCTAGTCCATATTGGACCTATGTTGTTTGCTGTCTAGTCCATATTGGACCTATGTTGTTTGCTGTCTAGTCCATATTGGACCTATGTTGTGTGCTGTCTAGTCCATATTGGACCTATGTTGTTTGCTGTCTAGTCCATATTGGACCTATGTTGTGTGCTGTCTAGTCCATATTGGACCTATGTTGTTTGCTGTCTAGTCCATATTGGACCTATGTTGTTTGCTGTCTAGTCCATATTGGACCTATGTTGTTTGCTGTCTAGTCCATATTGGACCTATGTTGTTTGCTGTCTAGTCCATATTGGACCTATGTTGTTTGCTGTCTAGTCCATATTGGACCTATGTTGTTTGCTGTCTAGTCCATATTGGACCTATGTTGTTTGCTGTCTAGTCCATATTGGACCTATGTTGTTTGCTGTCTAGTCCATATTGGACCTATGTTGTTTGCTGTCTAGTCCATATTGGACCTATGTTGTTTGCTGTCTAGTCCATATTGGACCTATGTTGTTTGCTGTCTAGTCCATATTGGACCTATGTTGTTTGCTGTCTAGTCCATATTGGACCTATGTTGTTTGCTGTCTAGTCCATATTGGACCTATGTTGTTTGCTGTCTAGTCCATATTGGACCTATGTTGTTTGCTGTCTAGTCCATATTGGACCTATGTTGTTTGCTGTCTAGTCCATATTGGACCTATGTTGTTTGCTGTCTAGTCCATATTGGACCTATGTTGTTTGCTGTCTAGTCCATATTGGACCTATGTTGTTTGCTGTCTAGTCCATATTGGACCTATGTTGTTTGCTGTCCAGTCCATATTGGACCTATGTTGTTTGCTGTCTAGTCCATATTGGACCTATGTTGTTTGCTGTCTAGTCCATATTGGACCTATGTTGTTTGCTGTCCAGTCCATATTGGACCTATGTTGTTTGCTGTCTAGTCCATATTGGACCTATGTTGTTTGCTGTCTAGTCCATATTGGACCTATGTTGTTTGCTGTCTAGTCCATATTGGACCTATGTTGTTTGTTCCTGGGGAAAGGTGGGTTTAACAGGTGGCCCTTGGGC
Source organism: Coregonus lavaretus (assembly GCF_964263955.1). NCBI lineage: Eukaryota > Metazoa > Chordata > Actinopteri > Salmoniformes > Salmonidae > Coregonus > Coregonus lavaretus. The sequence goes on from NW_028156283.1 coordinate 44,563, forward strand.
CTACACTACACGTAGGACAACCTTGACTAAACACACTAGTTAGACCTGAGGGGACCACCCACTGTATTTTAATATGGTTAGCAGTAAGCTTAGCGGTTCTTAAGGCAGGCAAGATCAGTTTAGGGGTTTTTGACTTTATTGTTTCATTCCTTGGGTCCAGCTCAGGCCCCTTTTCCCCAAACTGTTTACCGTGTGTTTTATAATAAACATTGTGTTTGACCGTAACATTTGTTTTGTCGGTGTATTTTGTTCTCAATGTCCCTTGTCAATATTCTACTTCGCATGAGTTATGTTATGGGACTCTGTTCCATCCACCCTAGACTTTTAAAGCCACAATGTTCGTAACACTCAGGCAGAAACCGGAATGTTCTATTCTGGCCAGGCCCATCTTTTCAAAGAAAACACCATTTAATTCTATCTCTATTTGAACGAATTAGGTAGTTATGTTGTGATCAACCAGGAAATCCTAACAATTCAGGTAAATAACGCCACAGTCAGGCAGAAAAGTCTGAATGTTACATTTAAGTCATTTAGCAGACACTCTTATCCAGAGCGACTTACAGTTAGTGCATACATTATTTTTATATCCCCGTGGGAATCGAACCCACAACCCTGGCGTTGCAAACGCCATGCTCTACATCCCATGCCGGCCATTCCCTCCCCTAGACGACGCTGGGCCAATTGTGCGCCGCCCCATGGGTCTCCCGGTCGCGGCCAGCTACGACAGAGCCTGGATTCGAACCAGGATCTCTAGTGGCACAGCTAGGACTGCGCTGCTGTGCCTTAGACCACTGCGCCACTCGGGAGACCATGTTCTATCATAAAGTGAGTACAATTAGTTTCCCTGGCTGATATTGCTTCTACATAGAAATACTATGAGAGTAAATGAATAGATGCCATTCACTGCTATAAACCTGTCTCCAATATAATGGGCTAGTTTCCACAGACCCACCGCGGACCTTCGCGTGTAAAGGCCTTTTATGGTCTGTTTTGGCAACCAGCCCAGATGATCCCAATAACGTAGGTAGCCTAGTAACCGATGCCCTCCTCTGGTATGTTCTATTGTGAACTGTCTGGGACTCCTTGTTGTTTCTCTGTTTACTACTCAAACATATTTCACTGATTCAGTCTATGACGAAATTAACTGCAAATATATTAGCGTAACTGGACTACACAGAACATGGTGGACCCACTAAGCACTATAAATAAGCCACAGGTAAGCTGTCTGTGTGGAGTACAATGGAAGGAGCAGTAAGAGGGAGAAGAGGGAGAATCAGAGGAGGCCGAGGAGGCCGAGGGAGAGGACGTGGAGTTGAAGAAGTTGGAGGAAGAGGACGTGGAGTTGAAGAAGCGAGAGGGTTAGAGGAAGTTAGAGGAAGAGCACAAGGAGGAGCAAGAAGAGGACGAGGAGGGGAAAGAGGAAGGGTAAGAAGAGTAAGAAATATAATAACTGATGACATCAGAGCTACAATAGTGGACCATGTCATCAACCACGGGATGACCCTGAGGGAAGCTGGCCAACGGGTTCAGCCTAATTTGAGCCGCTACACTGTGGCAAGCATCATTAGGACATTTCGAAATGAGAATCGGTAACTACTTTGTAGCACTGCCATACTCTAATGAGAAACACAACAGTACCATACATGCAAAAATACTGAAATTGTTACTTTACAGAATTGCTAGACGTCCAGATGTTGGGGGCAGAGGAAGAATGTTCACTCCAGAGCAAGAGACCCATATAGTGAACATGGTGATTGCCAATAATGCAATAAGACTGCGCGAAATACAGCAGCGCATAATTGATAATGACAACATCTTTCAAAATATACACAGTGTAAGTATTTCTGCACTAAGTCGTGTACTTGCGCGCCACAGAATAAGAATGAAGCAAATTTACAGAGTTCCTTTCGAGAGAAACACAGAACGTGTAAAGCAACTGCGATATGACTATGTGCAGGTAAGCTATAGTGTCATTGGTTCTGAATTTGGAAGTGCATACTGTAGTGCTGTGCATGGGCCTGATGTGTTGCATTTGTTTTGTCTTGTCCAGAGAGTGATGGAACTAGAAGCAGATGCCATGGGACATGAGCTACTTTTTGTAGATGAGGCCGGTTTTAACCTCAGTAAAACCAGGACAACGTGGTGGTAACATAACCATGTGTGCAGCTATAAGCCAAAATGGTGTTGTTCACCATCATGCAACCTTAGGCCCATACAACACTGCACACATTATTGCATTCCTGGACACCTTACATGACATGCTCACTGTTCAGAGACCAGAGCATACCCGATATGTCATCATATGGGACAATGTTAGTTTCCATAGGGCTGCTTTGGTCCGCAACTGGTTTACAGACCACCCATTCTTCATGGCACTCAACCTCCCTCCATACTCTCCATTCTTAAATCCCATCGAGGAGTTCTTCTCTGCCTGGCGCTGGAAAGTGTACGACCGTCATCCTCATCAACAGGTAGCCCTTTTACAGGCAATGGAGGAGGCATGTGGAGATATTGACCAGGCATCATGTTAGGCCTGGATACGGCATTCAAGGAGATAATAATGATAATAATAATAATAATAATAATAATAATAATAATAATAATAATAATAATAATAATAATAATAATAATTATATTTTCCCCGGTGCCTTGGACTGGAGGATATCGCATGCGATGTGGACGAAATTTTGTGGCCGGACCCAGAAAGACGACATGATGTAGGCTGATTGTTTTTCTTTTTTTTGTGAAATTACTATTTTGTGTTCTGACTTTGTCTTGGTTTTGATGAGTGTGAATAAACACCAATACTTGAAGTTTGGATCCTTGTATGTTTACATGACACTATGACAAAAGTATGACCTCAAATTGACATCTGTACACAGAGAAAGCAAAAGCCACATGTGTTTTGTATTCATACCATCAGTGTGTAGTTGGCACATTGTGTGCTTAGTAGATGATGGCTTGTGTTTACTGTTTGATACGAAAACACAATTTTTAAGAAGGTGTGAAGAGTTAATCTAGCTGTGTTCGCTTTTGCAAGAGAACTACAATGTTTTGATAATTGGGTGAAAGGTTTTCTTATTTGTGTGTAGAGTTTTGCAAAAATAGCCAATAGTTACAAAAAATGTGCTTAACCAATCAGAAAAAACTGTAATTGTAATTATATATATATAAGTGGTTTGCGAAAGTATTCACTCCCCTTGGCATTTTTCCTATTTTGTTGCCTTACAACCTGGAATTAAAATTGATTTTCTTTGGGGTTTGTATCAATTGATTTACACAACATGCCTACCACTTTGAAGATGAAAAATATTTTTTATTGTGAAACAAACAAGAAATAAGACAAAAAAACAGAACTCTTGAGCGTGCATAACCCCCCCCCAAAGTCAATACTTTGTAGAGCCACCTTTTGCAGCAATTACAGCTGCAAGTCTCTTGGGGTATGTCTCTATAAGCTTGGCACATCTAGCCACTGTGATTTTTGCCCATTCTTCAATGCAAAACTGCTCCAGCTCCTTCAAGTTGGATGGGTTCTGTTGGTGTACAGCAATCTTTAAGTCATACCACAGATTCTCAATTGGATTGAGGTCTGGGCTTTGACTAGGCCATTCCAAGATATTTAAATGTTTCCCCTTAAACCACTCAAGTGTTGCTTTAGCAGTATGCTTAGGGTCATTGACCTGCTGGAAGGTGAACCTCCGTCCCAGTCTCAAATCTCTGGAAGACTGAAACAGGTTTCCCTCAAGAATTTCCCTGTGTTTGGCGCCATCCATCATTCCTTCAATTCTGACCAGTAAGAGTTGATATATCATGTAGATTAAACACAGTGGAGAAACATTGAAGAACCACTCAGAGAGGTATTCATCTACAGGACTGAGACACTGGAGAACCACTCAGAGAGGTATTCATCTACAGGACTGAGACACTGTAAAACCACTCAGAGAGGTATTCATCTACAGGACTGAGACACTGTAGAACCACTCAGAGAGGTATTCATCTACAGGACTGGGACACTGTAGAACCACTCAGAGAGGTATTCATCTACAGGACTGAGACACAGTAGAACCACTCAGAGAGGTATTCATCTACAGGACTGGGACACTATAAAACCACTCAGAGAGGTATTCATCTACAGGACTGAGACACTGTAAAACCACTCAGAGAGGTATTCATCTACAGGACTGAGACTGTAAAACCACTCAGAGAGGTATTCATCTACAGGACTGAGACACTGTAAAACCACTCAGAGAGGTATTCATCTACAGGACTGAGACACTGTAGAACCACTCAGAGAGGTATTCATCTACAGGACTGAGACACTGTAAAACACCTCAGAGAGGTATTCATCTATAGGACTGGGACACTGTAAAACCACTCAGAGAGGTATTCATCTACAGGACTGAGACACTGTAAAACCACTCAGAGAGGTATTCATCTACAGGACGGAGACACTGTAAAACCACTCAGAGAGGTATTCATCTACAGGACTGAGACACTGTAAAACCACTCAGAGAGGTATTCACCTACAGGACTGGGACACTGTAGAACCACTCAGAGAGGTATTCATCTACAGGACTGGGACACTGTAAAACCACTCAGAGAGTTATTCATCTACAGGACTGAGAGACTGTAGAACCACTCAGAGAGGTATTCATCTACAGGACTGGGACACTGTAGAACCACTCAGAGAGGTATTCATCTACAGGACTGGGACACTGTAAAACCACTCAGAGAGGTATTCATCTACAGGACTGGGACACTGTAAAACCACTCAGAGAGGTATTCATCTACAGGACTGAGACACTGTAGAACCACTCAGAGAGGTATTCATCTACAGGACTGAGAGACTGTAGAACCACTCAGAGAGGTATTCATCTACAGGACTGGGACACTGTAGATCCACTCAGAGAGGTATTCATCTACAGGACTGGGACACTGTAAACCACTCAGAGAGGTATTCATCTACAGGACGGAGACACTGTAAAACCACTCAGAGAGGTATTCATCTACAGGACTGGGACACTGTAAAACCACTCAGAGAGGTATTCATCTACAGGACTGGGACACTGTAAAACCACTCAGAGAGGTATTCATCTACAGGACTGGGACATTGTAAAACCACTCAGAGAGGTATTCATCTACAGGACTGAGACACTGTAGAACCACTCAGAGAGGTATTCATCTACAGGACTGGGACATTGTAAAACCAATCAGAGAGGTATTCATCTACAGGACTGGGACATTGTAAAACCACTCAGAGAGGTATTCATCTACAGGACTGGGACACTGTAAAACCACTCAGAGAGGTATTCATCTACAGGACTGAGACACTGTAGAACCACTCAGAGAGGTATTCATCTACAGGACTGGGTGGGTATTATTAGTCTGTTCTGAGTAGAAATGGATATAAACAGTGATTAAAACACAAAAACAGCGAGTTTAGTGCCCAGATTCTGACACTTATCTCCAAGAAGATAATTCCCATTTATAGTTATTTTGATACTACACGCAAAGGGGTTCTTCGTTTGTCCCCATAGGAAAACCCTTTTTTTGTTTCAGGTAGAACCCTCGGGTGGTGAAAACGGTTATACTTAGAACCTTTTAGTGGTGAAAGGGTTCCACTTGTAACAAAAAATGTTTGTTTTCAGAGGGTTCTCCTACGAGGATAATTGAAAAACCATTATGGTTCTAGGTAGCGCCTTCTTTTCTAAGAGTGTAGTCTGAGGTTAACTTATAGAACATGACTTTCCCTCTTGATTCTTCTGCTCCAAGTATTTCTCTAGTTCAGAGTTCTTCTGCTTCAAGTCTTTAGAAGTTTTCTTTAATTCAGAGTTCTTTTGCTTTAAGTCTTTAGAAGTTTTCTTTAATTCAGAGTTCTTCTGCTTTAAGTCTTCATACGTTTTCTCTAGTTCAGAGTTCTTCTGCTTTAAGTCTTCAGAAGTTTTCTCTAGTTCAGAGTTCTTCTGCTTCAAGTCTTTAGAAGTTTTCTTTAATTCAGAGTTCTTCTGCTTTAAGTCTTCAGAAGTTTTCTCTAGTTCAGACTTCTTCTGCTTTAAGTCTTCAGAAGTTTTCTCTTGTTCAGAGTTCTTCTGCTTCAGATCTTCTGACGTTTTCTTTAATTCAGAGTTCTTCTGCTTCAAGTCTTTATGGATGTTTCGGTTCTTTTGCTCTAGCTCATATATCCTCCTCAATAGTTTGTCAGAATCCTCCTCATCAGAATCTTCTTCCACTTTAATAACTTGCATCTTCATCTTTTTACAGAAGCTCCCCCTTTCCTCCTCCTCCTCCTCCTCCTCCTCCTCCTCAGTGTCCCTTTCCTAAGCATGACACACACAGTTCACAGTTTAGTTTCTCTAATTGAAATACAAAGAAATGGTTTATCAAATGGGAGTATTTATCAAATTGGGGTATTGTCAATGGCATACAGGAAATTACCTCTTGAGTTCTCTTTGTCTTTCCAGCGTTGCCATGGTGGCCTTTGTGTCCCCCGTCTCCGGTGCCCTCGACCAGGGTGTGTGTTTGCATTGCTGGGACGGTGTAGTGTCGCCTGACGTGGCTCTCTGTTAGGAGAATATCTATCTTAATAGTTCAACTCAACTGTTTCAATGTTTCTGTCTGCTTCCTGGAATTTATAAGGTTCCAGGATATCAAATGAAGGGACAGAAATCCGGGTCTGCAAGTAGTCAGTTAAGTTTATTCAATGGAGCTCCTGCCCCAAAAACACACACAGCCTTTTTATGTGTCCAAACAAAGGACTTTGCTCCGCCCCCACAGTATATACACAGTAATACAGTATCGGGGTGGATACTATTTAGTCATTAGTATACATTCCTCTATCACTGGCACAGTAGGAAGCAGGGTAGGTCAAACAGTCTAATGTCTCTTCAAGCCTCTGGGCTGGTTAGATATCAGTCAGACAGTCAAATGTCTCTTCAAGCCTCTGATCTAATTAGATATCAGTCAGAAAGTCTAATGTCTCTTCAAGCCTCTGGCCTGGTTAGATATCAGTCAGACAGTCTAATGTCTCTTCAAGCCTCTGGGCTGGTTAGATATCAGTCAGACAGTCTAATGTATCTTCAAGCCTCTGGGCTGGTTAGATATCAGTCAGACTGTCTCTTTAAGCCTCTAAGCTGGTTAGATATCAGTCAGACTGTCTCTTTAAGCCTCTGGACTGGTTAGATATCAGTCAAACAGTCTAATGTCTCTTCAAGCCTCTGACTTTGTTATATATCACTCAGACAATCTAATGTCTCTTCAAGCCTCTTGGCTGGTTAGATATCAGTCAGACAATCTAATGTCTCTTCAAGCCTCTGAGCTGGTTAGATATCAGTAAAACAGTCTAATGTCTCTTCAAGCCTCTGAGCTGGTTAGATATCAGTCAGACAGTCTAATGTCTCTTCAAGCCTCTGTGCTGGTTAGATATCAGTCAGACAGTCTAATGTCTCTTCAAGCCTCTGGGCTGGTTAGATATCAGTCAGACTGTCTCATGTCTCTTCAAGCCTCTGGCCTGGTTAGATATCAGTCACACTGTCTAATGTCTCTTCAAGCCTCTGGGCTGGTTAGATATCAGTCAGACAGTCTAATGTCTCTGTAAGTCTCTTGGCTGGTTAGATATCAGTTAGACTGTCTCTTTAAGCCTCTGGGCTGGTTAGATATCAGTCAGACAGTCTAATGTCTCTGTAAGCCTCTGGGCTGGTTAGATATCAGTCAGACTGTCTCTTTAAGCCTCTAAGCTGGTTAGATATCAGTCAGACTGTCGCTTTAAGCCTCTGGGCTGGTTAGATATCAGTCAAACAGTCTAATGTATCTTCAAGCCTCTGGGCTGGTTAGATATCAGTCAGACAGTCTAATGTCTCTTCAAGCCTCTGGGCTGGTTAGATATCAGTCAGATAGTCTTATGTCTCTTCAAGACTCTGACTTTGTTATATATTTCTCAGACAATCTAATGTCTCTTCAAGCCTCTTGGCTGGTTAGATATCAGTCAGACAGTCTAATGTCTCTTCAAGCCTCTGGGCTGGTTAGATATCAGTCAGACAGTCTAATGTCTCTTCAAGCCTCTAAGCTGGTTAGATATCAGTCAGGAGGAGGCAGTGCAGGTCAAAAAGTCTAATGTCTCTTCAAACCTCTGAGCTGGTTAGATATCAGTAAAACAGTCTAATGTCTCTTCAAGCCTCTGGGCTGGGTAGATATCAGTCAGAGAGTCTAATGTCTCTTCAAGCCTCTGGGCTGGTTAGATATCAGTCAGACAGTCTGATGTCTCTTCAAGCCTCTGGGCTGGTTAGATATCAGTCAGACAATCTAATGTCTCTGTAAGCCTCTGGGCTGGTTAGATATCAGTCAGACAGTCTAATGTCTCTTCAAGCCTCTGAGCTGGTTAGATATCTGTCAGACAGTCTAATGTCTCTTCAAGCCTCTGGGCTGGTTAGATATCAGTCAGACAGTCTAATGTCTCTTCAAGCCTCTGGGCTGGTTAGATATCAGTCAGACAATCTAATGTCTCTTCAAGCCTCTGGGCTGGTTAGATATCAGTCAGACAGTCTAATGTCTCTTCAAGCCACTGGGCTGGTTAGATATCAGTCTGACTGTCTCTTCAAGCCTCTTCGCTGGTTAGATATCAGTCAGACAGTCTAATGTCTCTTCAAGCCTCTTGGCTGGTTAGATATCAGTCAGTCTAATGTCTCTTCAAGCCTCTGGGTTGGTTAGATATCAGTCACACAGTCGAATGTCTCTGTAAGTCTCTGGGCTGGTTAGATATCAGTCAGTCTAATGTCTCTTCAAGCCTCTGGGTTGGTTAGATATCAGTCACACAGTCGAATGTCTCTGTAAGCCTCTGGGCTGGTTAGATATCAGTCAGACTGTCTAATGTCTCTTTAACACCCTGGGGTGGTTAGATATCAGTCAGACAGTCTAATGTCTCTTCAAGCCTCTGAGCAGGTTTGATATCAGTCAGACAGTCTAATGTCTCTGTAAGCCTCTGGGCTGGTTAGATATCAGTCAGACAGTCTAATGTCTCTTCAAGCCTCTGGGCTGGTTAGATATCAGTCAGGAGGAGGCAGTGCAGGTCAGACAGTCTAATGTCTCTTCAAGCCTCTGGGCTGGTTAGATATCAGTCAGACACTCTAATGTGTCTTTAAGCCTCTGGGCTGGTTAGATATCAGTCAGGAGGAGGCAGTGCAGGTCAGACAGTCTAATGTCTCTTCAAGCCTCTGGGCTGGTTAGATATCAGTCAGTTAGTCTAATGTCTCTTCAAGCCTCTGGGCTGGTTAGATATCAGTCAGACACTCTAATGTCTCTTCAAGCCTCAGGGCTGGTTAGATATCAGTCAGACAGTCTGATGTCTCTTCAAGACTCTTTGCTGGTTAGATATCAGTCAGACAGTCTAATGTCTCTTTAAGTCTCTAAACTGGTTAAATATCAGTCAGGAGGAGGCAGTGCAGGTCAGACAATCTAATGTCTCTTAAAGCCTCTGAGCTGGTTAGATATCAGTCAAACATTCTAATGTCTCTTCAAGCCTCTGGGCTGGTTAGATATCAGTCAGACAGTCTAATGTCTCTTCAAGCCTCTGGGCTGGATAGATATCAGTCAGACAGTCTAATGTCTCTTCAAGCCTCTGGGCTGGTTAGATATCAGTCAGGAGGAGGCAGTACAGGACAGACAGTCTAATGTCTCTTTAAGCCTCTGGGCTGGATAGATATCAGTCAGACAGTCTAATGTCTCTTTAAGCCTCTGGGCTGGTTAGATATCATTCAGGAGGAGGCAGTGCATGTCAGATAGTCTAATGTCTCTTTAAGCCTCTGGGCTGGTTAGATATCAGCCAGATAGTCTAATGTATCTTCAAGCCTCTGGTTTGGTTAGATATCAGTCAAACTGTACATTGTCTCTTCAAGCCTCTTGGTTGGTTAGATATCAGTCAGACAGTCTAATGTCTCTTCAAGCGTCTTGGCTGGTTAGATATCAGTCAGACAGTCTAATGTCTCTTCAAGCCACTAAGCTGGTTAGATATCAGTCAGGAGGAGGCAGTGTAGGTCAGACCGTTTAATGTCTCTTTAAGCCTCTAAGCTGTTTAGATATCAGCCAGACTGTCTCTTTAAGACTCTAAGCTGGTTAGATATCAGTCAGACTGTCTCTTTAAGCCTCTGGGCTGGTTAGATATCAGTCAGGAGGAGGCGGTGCAGGTCAGACAGTCTAATGTCTCTTCAAGCCTCTGGGCTGGTTAGATATCAGTCAGACAGTATAATGTCTCTTCAAGCCTCTGGGCTGGTTAGATATCAGTCAGACAGTCTAATGTCTCTTCAATCCTCTGGGCTGGTTAGATATCAGTCAGACAGTCTAATGTCTCTTCAAGCCTCTGGGCTGGTTAGATATCAGTCAGACAGTCTAATGTCTCTTCAAGCCTCTGGGCTGGTTAGATATTAGTCAGACTGTCTCTTTAAGCCTCTAAGCTGGTTAGATCTCAGTCAGACTGTCCCTTTAAGCTTCTAAGCTGGTTAGATATCAGTCAGACTGTCTCTTCAAGCCTCTAAGCTGATTAGATATCAGTCAGACTGTTTCTTTAAGCCTCTGGGCTGGTTAGATATCAGTCAGGAGGAGGCAGTGCAGGTCAGACAGTCTAATGTCTCTTCAAGCCTCTGGGCTGGTTATATATCAGTCAGGAGGCAGTGCAGGTCAGACAGTCTAATGTCTCTTCAAGCCTCTGGGCTGGTTAGATATCAGTCAGACAGTCTAATGTCTCTTTAAGCCTCTAAGCTGGTTAGATATCAGCCAGACTGTCTCTTTAAGCTTCTAAGCTGGTTAGATATCAGTCAGACTGTCTTTTTAAGCCTCTGGGCTGGTTAGATATCAGTCAGGAGGAGGCAGTGCAGGTCAGACAGTCTATTGTCTCTTCAAGCCTCTGGGCTGGTTAGATATCAGTCAGACACTCTAATGTCTCTTCATGCCTCTGGGCTGGTTAGATATCAGTCAGGAGGAGGCAGTGCAAGGCAGACATTCCAATGTCTCTTCAAGCCTCTGGGCTGGTTAAATATCAGTCAGACAGTCTAATGTCTCTTCAAGCCTCTGGGCTGGTTAGATATCATTCAGACAGTCTAATGTCTCTTTAAGCCTCTGGGCTGGTTATATATCAGTCAGGAGGCAGTGCAGGTCAGACAGTCTAATGTCTCTTCAAGCCTCTGGGCTGGTTAGATATCAGTCAGACAGTCTAATGTCTCTTTAATCCTCTAAGCTGGTTAGATATCAGTCAGACTGTCTCATCAAGCCTCTAAGCTGATTAGATATCAGTCAGGAGAAGGCAGTGCAGGTCAGACAGTCTAATGTCTCTTCAAGCCTCTGGGCTGGTTAGATATCAGTCAGACACTCTAATGTCTCTTCATGCCTCTGGGCTGGTTAGATATCAGTCAGGAGGAGGCAGTGCAAGGCAGACAGTCCAGTGTCTCTTCAAGCCTCTGGGCTTGTTAAATATCAGTCAGACAGTCTAATGTCTCTTCAAGCCTCTGGGCTGGTTAGATATCAGTCAGACAGTTTAATGTCTCTTTAAGCCTCTGAGCTGGTTAGATATCAGTCAGACAGTCTAATGTCTCTTCAAGCCTCTGGGCTGATTAGATATCAGTCAGACAGTCTAATGTCTCTTCAAGCCTCTGGGCTGGTTAGATATCAGTCAGACAGTCTAATGTCTCTTTAAGCCTCTGGGCTGGTTAGATATCAGTCAGACAGTCTAATGTCTCTTTAAGCCTCTGGGCTGGTTAGATATCAGTCAGACAGTCTAATGTCTCTTCAAGTCTCTGGGCTGGTTAGATATCAGTCAGACAGTCTAATGTCTCTTCAAGCCTCTGGGCTGGTTAGATATCAGTCAGACAGTCTAATGTCTCTTCAAGCCTCTGGGCTGGTTAGATATCAGTCAGACAGTCTAATGTCTCTTCAAGCCTCTGGGCTGGTTAGATATCAGTCAGACAGTCTAATGTCTCTTCAAGCCTCTGGGCTGGTTAGATATCAGTCAGACAGTCTAATGTCTCTTCAAGCCTCTGGGCTGGTTAGATATCAGTCAGACAGTCTAATGTCTCTTCAAGCCTCTGAGCTGGTTAGATATCAGTCAGACAGTCTAATGTCTCTTCAAGCCTCTGGGCTGGTTAGATATCAGTCAGACAGTCTAATGTCTCTTCAAGCCTCTGGGCTGGTTAGATATCAGTCAGACAGTCTAATGTCTCTTCAAGCCTCTGGGCTGGTTAGATATCAGTCAGACAGTCTAATGTCTCTTCAAGCCTCTGGGCTGGTTAGATATCAGTCAGACAGTCTAATGTCTCTTCAAGCCTCTGGGCTGGTTAGATATCAGTCAGACAGTCTAATGTCTCTTCAAGCCTCTGGGCTGGTTAGATATCAGTCAGACAGTCTAATGTCTCTTCAAGCCTCTGGGCTGGTTAGATATCAGTCAGACAGTCTAATGTCTCTTCAAGCCTCTGGGCTGGTTAGATATCAGTCAGACAGTCTAATGTCTCTTCAAGCCTCTGGGCTGGTTAGATATCAGTCAGACAGTCTAATGTCTCTTCAAGCCTCTGGGCTGGTTAGATATCAGTCAGGAGGAGGCAGTGCAGGTCAGACAGTCTGGTCAGTCAGTAACGCAATCTAGTGGAAACAGACATTAAACATTTATATTATGGCTGTACACTATTGGCTGGTTTCCCAGAAACTGATTAAGCTTTGTCCTATAAAGTAGAAACAATGTTGATTCAACCAGTTTATGTCCTTTGGGAACTTTCAAATTGCAGGAATTTCCATCGCTGTCCGTGTTGCTGAATCCGCTTGTAGGCTACTTGCCTCTTTGTTTGTTTACTTATCCTGTGGCAAAGTCACTACTGACCATATCTACGGCGATGGTTGGCTATAGCTACAGTATATATATATATATGGGAGCAGGATAACGGTCAGTGGTTGGCTATAGCTACAGTATATATATTTGGGAGTAGGATAACATTCAGTGGTTGAATATAGCTACAGTATATATATTTGGGACTAGGATAACGTTCAGTGGTTGGCTATAGCTACAGTATATATATTTGGGAGCAGGATAACGTTCAGTGGTTGGCTATAGCTACAGTACATATATTTGGGAGCAGGATAACGTTCAGTGGTTGGCTATAGCTACAGTATATATATTTGGGAGCAGGATAACGTTCAGTGGTTGGCTATAGCTACAGTATATATATTTGGGAGCAGGATAACGTTCAGTGGTTGGCTATAGCTACAGTATATATATTTGGGAGCAGGATAACGTTCAGTGGTTGGCTATAGCTACAGTATATATATTTGGGAGCAGGATAACGTTCAGTGGTTGGTTATAGCTACAATATATATATTTGGGAGCAGGATAACGTTCAGTGGTTGGCTATAGCTACAGTATATATATTTGGGAGCAGTATAACGTTCAGTGGTTGGCTATAGCTACAGTATATATATTTGGGAGCAGGATAACGTTCAGTGGTTGGCTATAGCTACAGTATATATATATTTGGGAGCAGGATAACGTTCAGTGGTTGGCTGTAGCTACAGTATATATATTTGGAAGCAGGATAACGTTCAGTGGTTGGCTATAGCTACCGTATATATATTTGGAAGCAGGATAACGTTCAGTGGTTGGCTATAGCTACCGTATATATATTTGGGAGCAGGATAACATTCAGTGGTTGGCTGTAGCTACAGTATATATATTTGGGAGCAGGATAACGTTCAGTGGTTGGCTATAGCTACAGTATATATATTTGGGAGCAGGATAACGTTCAGTGGTTGGCTATAGCTACAGTATATATATATTTGGGGCAGGATAACATTCAGTGGTTGGCCATAGCTACAGTATATATATATTTGGGAGCAGGATAACATTCATTGGTTGGCTATAGCTACAGTATATATATTTTGGAGCAGGATAACGATCAGTGGTTGGCTATAGCTACAGTATATATATTTGGGGCAGGATAACGTTCAGTGGTTGGCTGTAGCTACAGTATATATATTTGGGAGCAGGATAACGTTCAGTGGTTGGCTATAGCTACAGTATATGTATTTGGGAGCAGGATAACGTTCAGTGGTTAGCTATAGCTACAGTATATATATTTGGGAGCAGGATAACGTTCAGTGGTTTGCTGTAGCTACAGTATATATATATATATATATATTAACGTTCAGTGGACATTTCCCTTTTCTCTTTATATTGGATATGTTTTCAGCTCCTGTGAAAAGTTTGGATGTGAGTAAAACCCTCCATAGTCTACGTTGTCTTACATGCTGACTAGACCGGGCACATGTTAATTTTGTCCATCCACACCTGACGCGATCAGGACACGCAGGTTGAAATATCAAAACGAACTCTGAACCAACTATATTAATTTGGGGACAGGTCGAAACGCATGAAACATTCATGGACATTTAGTTAGCTTGCTGTTGCTAACTAATTTGTCCTGGGATATAAACATTGGGGTTTTACTAGAAATACACAAGGTCCTCTACTCCGATATCTAATCATCAGAGAAAAGGGTAAACCCAGTTAGTTTCTAGTAATAATAATAATAATAATAATAATAATAATCATAATCATAATCATAATACAATAATAATGTCTCACTTTCTCTTGTAATTTTTTTTTTTTTTTTTTTTTTTTTGTCATTTAGCAGACGCTCTTATCCAGAGCGACTTACATGAGCAATTAGGGTTAAGTGCCTTGCTCAAGGGCACATCGACAGATTTTTCACCTAGTTGGCTCGGGGATTAGAACCAGCAACCTTTCGGTTACTGGCACAACGCTCTTAACCACTAAGCTGTGTGTTGCTTTGTTCAACAGGTCTGCTATTATTATGATATTATTTAATTTAATTCATAATATCAATGTTAAGAAAAGTATGTTCAGGTTTCATACCAAATTACACAGGAAGTAGGAGCTCATTGTAATTTTGAAAACAACAAATGATCTGACATTCTGAAAGATGATTTAGAACTATGATACGTTAACATTTTTACAAATTGTAAAATAACCACGATATACGAATCCTATAATACGAGATATGAACAATATGTTTTTGAATCTGACTTGCCTACTCCCAGTTAGCACCATTTTGTATGATTGAACTGACACATACCTGCCCCAGGTGAAATGGACTGTTAGATCTGAGTGGTTTATTGTCATTCTCTATACTATAATAACACCATATATTTAATTTCCCTACACACTTTACAATAATCCCTTGGAAGATTCTTACCTTGTAGCCTGTATTCACAACCAGAACATGTCAAGTCATTGAGATATTTTCCGTTGTGCTGAGAGAGCACCTTCCTGATGACAAGTGGCTCTGTATCTATGTTCTAGGTACAGTTGATCTTTGGATGCAATAATATCTGTCTAGTGGCACAACACCATAGTATATCATTAACAGAACAGTAATTTAACCTTTGGCCAGTAAAGGCCATGGCATACTATAAAATGTAGAATCATTATGATGGATCCAGTTTCAACATATCTCTGACTTTGAACCATAAAGTGGGGTCCCAAATTATTGACTCCCTTGATAAAGCTGAGTAAAAATGACTATATAAAATAAATAATTCAAATACTGAGCTATATTGGATGCCAAAAAAAATGGAAATTAAATGATTTTATACAATTGCCAAGAGAAATTGCTCAGAGAAAGAGATTTTGTTTAACAAAAAATATTTTTCTCTCTCAAAAAGGTAGGGGTCAAATTTTACACTCCCTTTCAATACCTCTCTTGTGAGGGTAACGGCACTGAGGCTTTTTGTGAAATGTTTTATGAGTTGGAAAACACATTGGGAGTGATCTTAGACCATTCCTCCATACAGAATCCTTCCAAATGACCGACTACAGGAAGGTAAAGGTACAACTAAACACTGGTAGGATCTCTCTCTCTCTCTCTCTCTCTCTCTCTCTCTCTCTCTCTCTCTCTCTCTCTCTCTCTCTCCCCTCCCCCAATAAAGCCAGATAAGAGATTATATATCCTCAAACCTTAGACTCATGTCCATCCACATGCTGGCTTAAACCTAACCCTAGCTTCAACCCAACTCTATCCCTAACCCTAGCTTCAACCCAACTCTATCCCTAACCCGAGCTTCAACCCAACTCTATCCCTAATCCTAACCCAACTCTATCCCTAACCCTAACCCTATCCCTAGCTCCAAGCAATAGCACTGTGGCAAGGACTTATGCCAAGTTGTTTGGATAAATTGTGATCTGCATGATTTTTTAACAAGCAAACACTCTACTACAAAGTTAATATTAAATGTGAAGAAAACAACTTGTTCCTTTCTTTTTATTTTGTTTTTAGAAAACAACAAATGTTCTGATATTCTGAAAGATGATTTAGAACTATGATACATTAACATTTTTACAAATGGTAAAATAACCACGATATAAGAATCCTATAATACGAGATATGAACAATATGTTTTTGAATCTGACTTGCCTACGCCCAGTTAGCGCCATTTTGTATGATTGAACTGACACGTACCTGTCCCAGGTGAAATGGACTGTTAGATCTGAGTGTTTTACTGTCATTCTCTATACTATAATAACACCATATATTTAATTTCCCTACACACTTTACAATAATCCCTGGGAAGAGTCTTACCTTGTAGCCTGTATTCACAACCAGAACATGTCAAGTCATTGAGATATTTTCCGTTGTGCTGAGAGAGCGCACTAATATCTGGTCAAAGTCTAGTGACTCAACCCCATAGTACAGCATTAACATAACAGTAGTTTAACCTTTGGCCAGTAATGGCCATGGCATACTATAAAATGTAGAATCATTATGAGGGATCCAGTTTCAACATATCTCTAACTTTGAAGTATACAGTGGGGTCCCAAATTATTAAATTAAATGATTTTATACTAATAAAATTGCTCAGAGAAAGAGATTTTGTTTAACAAGTAATACTTTTTTTCTCAAAAAGGTAGGGGTCAAAATTGGCTCTCCCTTTCAATACCTCCCTTGAGTTGGAGTGATATTAGACCATTCCTCCATACATAATCCTTCCAAATGACCAACTACAGGAAGGTAAAGGTACAACTAAACACACAATAAAGAAACAAAACTCCTTAACTGACGGGAGGCTTGAATCTTAGTCATTTACCCACCGGCCTCTTACTACTATCCCAATGTATACATATTACCAACATCATACATAAATAATACTCCCGAGTGGCGCAGTGGTATAAGGCACTGCATCGCAGTGCTAGCTGTGCCACTAGAGATCCTGGTTCGAATCCAGGCTCTGTCGTAGCCGGCCGTGACTGGGAGACTCATGGGGCGGCGCACAATTGGCCCAGCGCTGTCCAGGGTAGGGGAGGGAATGGCCGGCAGGGATGTAGCTCAGTCGGTAGAGCATGGTGTTTGCAACGCCAGGGTTGTGGGTTCGATTCCAGTATAAAAATAATAAAAATGTATGCACTAACTGTAAGTTGCTCTGGATAAGAGCATCTGCTGAATGACTAAAATGTAATCCCTGGTAGGATCCTTACTACTATCCCAATGTATACATTCTACCAACATCATACATCAATAATCCCTGGTAGGATCCTTACTACTGTCCCAATGTATACATTCTACCAACATCATACATCAATAATCCCTGGTAGGATCCTTACTACTATCCCAATGTATACATTCTACCAACATCATACATAAATAATCCCTGGTAGGATCCTTACTACTATCCCAATGTATACATTCTACCAACATCATACATAAATAATCCCTGGTAGGATCCTTACTACTATCCCAATGTATACATTCTACCAACATCATACATAAATAATCCCTGGTAGGATCCTTACTACTATCCCAATGTATACATTCTACCAACATCATACATAAATAATCCCTGGTAGGATCCTTACTACTATCCCAAT
Source organism: Coregonus lavaretus (assembly GCF_964263955.1). Taxonomy (NCBI): domain Eukaryota; kingdom Metazoa; phylum Chordata; class Actinopteri; order Salmoniformes; family Salmonidae; genus Coregonus; species Coregonus lavaretus. Next base: position 62,468 of record NW_028156283.1, read on the forward strand.
GTATACATTCTACCAACATCATACATAAATAATCCCTGGTAGGATCCTTACTACTATCCCAATGTATACATTCTACCAATATCATACATAAATAATCCCTGGTAGGATCCTTACTTTGCAGCCTGAATAAAAAAATATAAAAATTATTGCCTTGGCAACGTCTATTTGGGGATCCCAATAAAAAACTAAATACATAACATGACCACAATAATGTCAGCTGTAGTTGTTGTAAGATGCCCATCATACACTGGTGGCAGGTAGCCTAGCGGTTAAGGGTGTTGGACCAGTAACCGAAAGGTTGCTGGTTCGAAACCCTGAGCTGACTAGGTAAAAAAACTGTAGATGTGCCCTTGAGTATCTTTGGATAAGAGCGTATGTTAAATGACGAAAATGTGGTGACAACAGTTTGTGCAATTATTTGCAAATGGAAGAAACACAAAATAACTGTCAATCTCCCTTGGCCTGGGGCTCCATGCAAGATCTCACCTCGTGGAGTTGCAATGATCATGAGAACGGTGAGGAATCAGCCCAGAACTACATGGGAGGATCTTGTCGACCATTTCAAGGCAGCTGGGACCATAGTCACCAAGAAAACAATTGGTAACACACTACGACGTGAAGGACTGAAATCCTGCAGGGCCCGCAAGGTCCCCATGCTCAAGAAAGCACATATACAGGCCCGTCTGAAGTGTGCCAATGAACATCTGAATGATTCAGAGGAGAACTGGGTGAAAGTGTTGTGGTCAGATGAGACCAAAATCAAGCTCTTTGGCGTCAACTCAACTCGCCATGTTTGGAGGAGGAGGAATGCTGCCTATGACCCCAAGAACACCATCCGCACCGTCAAACATGGAGGTGGAAACATTATGCTTTGAGGTGTTTTTCTGCTAAGGGGACAGGACAACTTCACCGCATCAAAGGGACGATGGACGGGGCCATGTACCGTCAAATCTTGGGTGACAACCTCCTTCCCTCAGCCAGGGCATTGAAAATGGGTTGTGGATTGGTATTCCAGCATGACAATGACCCAAAACACACATTCAAGGCAACAAAGGAGTGGCTCAAGAAGAAGCCCATTAAGGTCCTGGAGTGGCCTAGCCAGTCTCCAGACCTTAATCCCATAGAAAATCTGTGGAGGGAGCTGAAGGTTCGAGTTGCCAAACGTCAGCCTCGAAACCTTAATGACTTGGAGAAGATCTGCAAAGAGGAGTGGGACAAAATCCCTCCTGAGATGTGTGCAAACCTGGTGGCCAACTACAAGAAACGTCTGACCTCTGTGATTACCAACAAGGGTTTTGCCACCAAGTACTAAGTCATGTTTTGCAGAGGGGTCAAATACTTATTTCCCTCATTAAAATACATTTTTTCTGGATTTTTTTTTTTTATTCTGTCTCTCACTGTTCAAATAAACCTACCATTAAAATTATAGACTGATCATGTCTTTGTCAGTGGGCAAACGTACAAAATCAGCAGGGGATCAAATACTTTTTTCCCTCACTGTATATCAATCATTTATTTATAAAGCCCTTTTACATCAGCAGTTCCATGTGGGGAGAAATAGAGGGAAATGTCTGACATGATGAATGATGCAGGGTGATTTCTGATACTACTGATCAACATTACTGTATGAAATACTATGGGGTTTAATTTACATTTACATTTACGTCATTTAGCAGACACTCTTATCCAGAGCGACTTACAAATTGGTGATCCAGGGTGATTTCTGATACTACTGATCATCATTACTGTATGAAATACTATGGGGTTTAATAATGATCCAGGGTGATTTCTGATACTACTGACCATCATTACAGTATGAAATACTATGGGGTTTAATAATGATCCAGGGTGATTTCTCATACTACTGATCATCATTACTGTATGAAATACTATGGGGTTTAATAATGATCCAGGGTGATTTCTGATACTACTGATCATCATTACTGTATGAAATACTATGGGGTTTAATAATGATCCAGGGTGATTTCTAATACAACTGATCGTCATTACTGTATAAAATACTATGGGGTTTAATAATGATCCAGGGTGATTTCTCATACTACTGATCATCATTACTGTATGAAATACTATGGGGTTTAATAATGATCCAGGGTGATTTCTCATACTACTGATCAACATTACTGTATGAAATACTATGGGGTTTAATAATGATCCAGGGTGATTTCTGATACTACTGATCATCATTACTGTATGAAATACTATGGGGTTTAATAATGATCCAGGGTGATTTCTCATACTACTGATCATCATTACTGTATGAAATACTATGGGGTTTAATAATGATCCAGGGTGATTTCTGATACTACTGATCATCATTACTGTATGAAATACTATGGGGTTTAATAATGATGCAGGGTGATTTCTGATACTACTGATCATCATTACTGTATGAAATACTATGGGGTTTAATAATGATCCAGGGTGATTTCTGATACTACTGATCATCATTACTGTATGAAATACTATGGGGTTTAATAATGATCCAGGGTGATTTCTAATACTACTGATCATCATTACTGTATGAAATACTATGGGGTTTAATAATGATCCAGGGTGATTTCTAATACTACTGATCATCATTACTGTATGAAATACTATGGGGTTTAATAATGATCCAGGGTGATTTCTAATACTACTGATCATCATTACTGTATGAAATACTATGGGGTTTAATAATGATCCAGGATGATTTCTGATACTACTGATCATCATTACTGCATGAAATACTATGGGGTTTAATAATGATCCAGGGTGATTTCTGATACTACTGATCATCATTACTGTATGAAATACTATGGGGTTTAATAATGATCCAGGGTGATTTCTCATACTACTGATCATCATTACTGTATGAAATACTATGGGGTTTAATAATGATCCAGGGTGATTTCTGATACTACTGATCATCATTACTGTATGAAATACTATGGGGTTTAATAATGATCCAGGGTGATTTCTGATACTACTGATCATCATTACTGTATGAAATACTATGGGGTTTAATAATGATCCAGGATGATTTCTAATACTACTGATCAACATTACTGTATGAAATACTATGTGGTTTAATAATGATCCAGGGTGATTTCTCATACTACTCAAAAACTGCATTGTTGGTTAAGGGCTTGTAAGTAAGCATTTCACTGTAATGTCTACACCTGTTGTATTCGGCGCATGTGGCAAATACAAGTTGCTCTCTGAGCAGAACGGGAGATCAACTGCACATAGAACATAGATACAGACCGCTCGTCATCAGGAAGTTGCTCTCTGAGCAGAATGGGAAACATCTCACTGATTTGACATGTTCTGGTAGTGAATTCAGGCTACACGGTAAGATTATTGTGAAGTGTGTAGAGAAATGAAATTTATGGTGTAATTATAGTATAGTGAATCCTGGGACAGGCGCTAACTGGGATTGGGTGAGTCAAATTCTAAAACATATAGCATATGAATATATCATAGTTCTACATTTCACATTTCGTATGAAATATGTAATTGTATCATATTTGTTCCACTATAGTGCAACGATCCTTTGCCTTTCACGCCAACAACCTGGGTTTGCTTCCTTGGAGCACGCCCCTGGCTATACGTAAATAAAATAAAAACTAGAAAATGTGGCCATCTGCTTTGCTTAATATAAGGAATTTTAAATTATTTATACCTGTACTTTTACTTTTGATACTAAAGTATATTTAAAACCAAATACTTACATTTTTGTAATTTAGCAGACACTCATATCCAGAGCGACTTACAGTTAGTGAATACATATTTTTTTTATACTGGCCCCCCATGGGAATCGAACCCACAACCCTGGCATTGCAAACGCCATGTTCTATCAACTGAGCTACATCCCTGCCGGCCATTCCCTCCCCTACCCTGGGCCAATTGTGCGGCGCCCAGTCGCGGCCGGCTGCGACAGAGCCTGGATTCGAACCAGGATCTCTAGTGGCACAGTTAGCAGTGCGATGCAGTGCCGTAGACCACTGTGCCACTCAGGAGTACTTGTACTTGAGACATTTTCTATTAAGGTATCTTTACTTTTACTCAAGTATGACAATTGGGTACTTTTTCCACCACTGAAATTACACCATACATTTAATTTCTCTACACACTTTACAATAATCCCCGTGAAGAGTCTTACCTTGTAGCCTGAATTCAAAACCAGAACATGTCAAGTCATTGAGATATTTTCTGTTGTGCTGAGAGAGCACCTTCCTGATGTGGTGGTATCTATGTTCTACGTACAGTTGATATAATATCTGGTCAAAGTATAGTGGCACAACACCATAGTATATAATTAACAGAACAGTAGTTTAATCTTTTACTTTTTTTCTCTAAAAGGTAGGGGTCAAAATTGGCTCTCCCTTTCAATACCTCCCTTGTGAGGATAACGGCACTGAGCCTTTTTCTAAAATGTTTTCTGAGTTGGAGCGATCTTAGACCATTCCTCCATACAGAATCCTTCCAAATGACCAACTACAGGAAGGTAAAGGTACAACTAAACACACAATAAAGAAACAAATCTCCCTAACTGACGGGAGGATTGAATCTTAGTCATTTACCCACCGGCCTCTTACTACTAACTATCCCAATGTATACATTCTACCAACATCATACATAAATAATCCCTGGTAGGATCCTTACTACTATCCCAATGTATACATTCTACTAACATCATACATGAATAATCCCTGGTAGGATCCTTACTACTATCCCAATGTATACATTCTACCAACAACATACATAAATAATCCCTGGTAGGATCCTTACTACTGTCCCAATTTATACATTCTACCAACATCATACATAAATAATCCCTGGTAGGATCCTTACTTTGCAGCCTGAATAAAAAAATAAAAAAATAAAAAAATGATTGCCTTGGCAACGTCTATTTGGGGATCCCAATAAAAAACTAAATACTTAACATGACCACAATAATGTCAGCTGTAGTTGTTGTAAGATGCCCATCATACACTGGTCGCAGGTAGCCTAGCGGTTAAGGGTGTTGGACCAGTAACCGAAAGGTTGCTGGTTCGAAACCCTGAGCTGACTAGGTAAAAAAACTGTAGATGTGCCCTTGAAATCTTTGGAGAAGAGTGTATGTTAAATGACGAAAATGTAAATACTATTATTTAAAATGGTCAAGGGCTTTATGAATGTATTTTAATGCTATCATCTTCCATGTAAAGTGTTACCATGCAATTTCTGTGAAAAAAGCCTGAAATGGTTGAAGGTCAAAGATCATGAGTATTTGATGTCTGTGTCTCTCTCAGTCTCTGTCTGTCTCTAACCCCAGTTGTCAGTAAAGAAAACAGTTAGCTACACCTCATGGTTAATGGTTTATCCTCATGGTGTGTAGAAAGCATACCTATATAAAAGTATATTTGTTCTTGTCCATCCATTAAATATTTTTAGATGACAGTTCAGGATATCCTATAAACTCTAAACTGGAGAGAGGACAGATCAGGATATCCTATAAACTCTCAACTGGAGAGAGGACAGAGCAAGATATCCTATAAACTCTAAACTGGAGAGAGGACAGATCAGGATATCCTATCAACTCTAAACTGGAGAGAGGACAGAGCAGGATATCCTATCAACTCTAAACTGGAGAGAGGACAGAGCAAGATATCCTATAAACTCTAAACTGGAGAGAGGACAGAGCAGGATATCCTATCAACTCTAAACTGGAGAGAGGACAGAGCAGGATATCCTATAAACTCTAAACTGGAGAGGACAGAGCAGGATATCCTATAAACTCTAAACTGGAGAGAGGACAGAGCAGGATATCCTATAAACTCTAAACTGGAGAGAGGACAGAGCAGGATATCCTATAAACTCAAGTAAGTATATGTTTAATCAAGGAAGTGAGTGTCTCCTAATTGGTGGGTGAGTCTTTTTAACACACTGTAATTCTGGAAGTTGGAACACACTCCTAAGATGAGTGTCTCTGAGGAGAGAGAGGAGGGGGGCACTGCCAACCCCCAGACCCAGAGAGCAGTCTCCAGTACCCAGCTGTCTGTCTATGACTGGTCCATGTACAATCCTCTCAATGTTATCAGTGGACCAATGCCCTTTGACCCAAAGTAAGATTAATGCCATACATTATAGATTATAAAAGGGGAATTCCTCAAAGATCTGTGGAGAATGTGAGAATGTAACAGACTGTAGTCTGGTTGGGAGGTTGGGAGTTCAACGTTATATCAATAATTTATTTAGAAAGCCCTTTTACATCAGCAGTTCCATGTGGGGAGAAATAGAGGGAAATGTCTGATATGATGAATGATCCAGGGTGATTTCTGATACTACTGATCATCATTACTGTATGAAATACTATGGGGTTTAATAATGATCCAGGGTGATTTCTCATACTACTGATCATCATTACTGTATGAAATACTATGGGGTTTAATAAAGATCCAGGGTGCTTTCTGATACTACTGATCAACATTACTGTATGAAATACTATGGGGTTTAATAATGATCCAGGGTGATTTCTAATACTACTGATCATCATTACTGTATGAAATACTATGGGGTTTAATAATGATCCAGGGTGACTCCTAATACTACTGATCATCATTACTGTATGAAATACTATGGGGTTTAATAATGATCCAGGGTGATTTCTAATACTACTGATCAACATTACTGTATGAAATATATTTTTTTTCTTTAAAAAACTGCATTGTTGGTTAAGGGCTTGTAAGTAAGCATTTCACTGTAATGTCTACACCTGTTGTATTCGGCGCATGTGGCAAATACAATTTGATTTGATTTGAAAATATTATGGGGGGAAAATACCCAGCTGTCAGAGACTCCAACCAGACCCAGAGAGTAGAGTCTCCAGTACCCAGCTGTCAGAGACTCCAACCAGACCCAGAGAGTAGAGTCTCCAGTACCCAGCTGTCAGAGACTCCAACCAGACCCAGAGAGTAGAGTCTCCAGTACCCAGCTGTCAGAGACTCCAACCAGACCCAGAGAGTAGAGTCTCCAGTACCCATCTGTCAGAGACTCCAACCAGACCCAGAGATTAGAGTCTCCAGTACCCAGCTGTCAGAGACTCCAACCAGACCCAGAGAGTAGAGTCTCCAGTACCCAGCTGTCAGAGACTCCAACCAGACCCAGAGATTAGAGTCTCCAGTACCCAGCTGTCAGAGACTCCAACCACACCCAGAGAGTAGAGTCTCCAGTACCCAGCTGTCAGAGACTCCAACCAGACCCAGAGAGTAGAGTATCCAGTACCCAGCTGTCAAAGACTCCAACCAGACCCAGAGAGTAGAGTCTCCAGTACCCAGCTGTCAGAGACTCCAACCAGACCCAGAGAGTAGAGTCTCCAGTACCCAGCTGTCAGAGACTCCAACCAGACCCAGAGAGTAGAGTCTCCAGTACCCAGCTGTCAGAGACTCTAACCAGACCCAGAGAGTAGAGTATCCAGTACCCAGCTGTCAGAGACTCCAACCAGACCCAGAGAGTAGAATCTCCATTACCCAGCTGTCAGAGACACCAACCAGACCCAGAGAGTAGAGTCTCCAGTACCCAGCTGTCAGAGACTCCAACCAGGCCCAGAGAGTAGAGTCTCCAGTACCCAGCTGTCAGAGACTCCAACCAGACCCAGAGATTAGAGTCTCCAGTACCCAGCTGTCAGAGACTCCAACCAGACCCAGAGAGTAGAGTCTCCAGTACCCAGCTGTCAGAGACTCCAACCAGACCCAGAGAGTAGAGTCTCCAGTACCCAGCTGTCAGAGACTCCAACCAGACCCAGAGAGTAGAGTCTCCAGTACCCAGCTGTCAGAGACTCCAACCAGACCCAGAGAGTAGAGTCTCCAATACCCAGCTGTCAGAGACTCCAACCAGACCCAGAGATTAGAGTCTCCAGTACCCAGCTGTCAGAGACTCCAACCAGACCCAGAGAGTAGAGTCTCCAGTACCCAGCTGTCAGAGACTCTAACCAGACCCAGAGAGTAGAGTATCCAGTACCCAGCTGTCAGAGACTCCAACCAGACCCAGAGAGTAGAATCTCCATTACCCAGCTGTCAGAGACTCCAACCAGACCCAGAGAGTAGAGTCTCCAGTACCCAGCTGTCAGAGACTCCAACCAGACCCAGAGAGTGGAGTCTCCAGTACCCAGCTGTCAGAGACTCCAACCAGACCCAGAGAGTAGAGTCTCCAGTACCCCGCTGTCAGTGACTCCAACCAGACCCAGAGATTAGAGTCTCCAGTACCCAGCTGTCAGAGACTCCCACCAGACCCAGAGAGTAGAGTCTCCAGTACCCAGCTGTCAGAGACTCCAACCAGACCCAGAGAGTAGAGTCTCCAGTACCCAGCTGTCAGAGACTCCAACCAGACCCAGAGAGTAGAGTCTCCAGTACCCAGCTGTCAGAGACTCCAACCAGACCCAGAGAGTAGAGTCTCCAGTACCCAGCTGTCAGAGACTCCAACCACACCCAGAGAGTAGAGTCTCCAGTACCCAGCTGTCAGAGACTCCAACCAGACCCAGAGAGTAGAGTCTCCATTACCCAGCTGTCAGAGACTCCAACCAGACCCAGAGAGTAGAGTCTCCAGTACCCAGCTGTCAGAGACTCCAACCAGACCCAGAGAGTAGAGTCTCCAGTACCCAGCTGTCAGAGACTCCAACCAGACCCAGAGTGTAGAGTCTCCAGTACCCAGCTGTCAGAGACTCCAACCAGACCCAGAGAGTAGAGTCTCCAGTACCCAGCTGTCAGAGACTCCAACCAGACCCAGAGAGTAGAGTCTCTAGTACCCAGCTGTCAGAGACTCCAACCAGACCCAGAGTGTAGAGTCTCCAGTACCCAGCTGTCTCTATGAAGAGTGACTGGTCCATGGACAATCTCCACATTTTATCAGCTGAACGACGCCATTTGATCAAAGGTAATATTACTTTTATCTATTGAGGGTTTTGAGTTCACTTCCTGAACCGACCTGAAACAGGATACTTTTATCCTCATTGAAATGGGCATTGTGTTTTTCCTCTTTTGTGTAAAATACTAAATCCCTACTATAACTATGGCAGCGAGGACCAGGCATACTGAATTACTGTGTTGTTGTTTCTCTACAGCTGATCAACTCTTTCCATAATGGACCAGATATACTGAATTACTGTGTTGATGTGTCTCTACAGCTGAACAACTCTTTCCATAATGGAGGACCAGATATACTGAATTACTGTGTTGATGTGTCTCTACAGCTGAACAACTCTTTCCATAATGGAGGACCAGATATACTGAATTACTGTGTTGATGTGTCTCTATAGCTGAACAACTATTTCCATGGTGGAGGACCAGATATACTGAATTACTGTGTTGATGTGTCTCTATAGCTGAACAACTCTTTCCATAATGGAGGACCAGATATACTGAATTACTGTGTTGTTGTGTCTCTACAGCTGATCAACTCTTTCCATAATGGAGGACCAGATATACTGAATTACTGTGTTGATGAGTCTCTACAGCTGAACAACTCTTTCCATGATGGAGGACCAGATATACTGAATTACTGTGTTGTTGTGTCTCTACAGCTGATCAACTCTTTCCATAATGGAGGACCAGATATACTGAATTACTCTGTTGGTGTGTCTCTACAGCTGATCAACTCTTTCCATGATGGCCTTGTCATTGAAACATCCCAGAAGATCAAGGTGAGAATAAAGCCGTTAGATCATAATGTTGACAATACAATAGCCTGGAAACCCTATAAATATACCCCACTAAATATAATTCTAATAAACCTTGTATTGTCCATCTAGATGCCATGTGGAGTGGCTTAGTGTCCTGTTCTCTCCTCCCCCCAACAACGAGCCATATGGAGTGGCTTAGTGTCCTGTTCTCTCCTCCCCCCAACAACGAGCCATAGCTGGAGTGGCTTAGTGTCCTCTTCTCTCCTCCCCCCAACAACGAGCCATATGGAGTGGCTTAGTGTCCTGTTCTCTCCTCCCCCCAACAACGAGCCATAGCTGGAGTGGCTTAGTGTCCTGTTCTCTCCTCCCCCCAACAACAAGCCATATGGAGTGGCTTAGTGTGCTGTTCTCTCCTCCCCCCAACAACGAGCCATATGGAGTGGCTTAGTGTCCTGTTCTCTCCTCCCCCCAACAACGAGCCATAGCTGGAGTGGCTTAGTGTCCTGTTCTCTCCTCCCCCCAACAACGAGCCATAGCTGGAGTGGCTTAGTGTCCTGTTCTCTCCTCCCCCCAACATAGAGCCATATGGAGTGGCTTAGTGTCCTGTTCTCTCCTCCCCCAACAACGAGCCATATGGAGTGGCTTAGTGTCCTGTTCTCTCCTCCCCCCAACAACGAGCCATATGGAGTGGCTTAGTGTCCTGTTCTCTCCTCCCCCCAACAACGAGCCATATGGAGTGGCTTAGTGTCCTGTTCTCTCCTCCCCCCAACAACGAGCCATATGGAGTGGCTTAGTGTCCTGTTCTCTCCCCCCAACAACGAGTCATATGGAGTGGCTTAGTGTCCTGTTCTCTCCTCCCCCAACAACGAGCCATATGGAGTGGCTTAGTGTCCTGTTCTCTCCTCCCCCCCAACAACGAGCCATATGGAGTGGCTTAGTGTCCTGTTCTCTCCTCCCCCAACAACGAGCCATATGGAGTGGCTTAGTGTCCTGTTCTCTCCTCCCCCAACAACGAGCCATATGGAGTGGCTTAGTGTCCTGTTCTCTCCTCCCCCAACAACGAGCCATATGGAGTGGCTTAGTGTCCTGTTCTCTCCTCCCCCCAACAACGAGCCATATGGAGTGGCTTAGTGTCCTGTTCTCTCCGCCCCCCAACAACGTGATGTTCAACTATAATAAACGTTTCCTAAACTACTGCCAGTAATGTTGAGACCAGGGTGGGACCCACTGACTCCTTCCTCAACAGATCAGTAATGTGGAGACCAGGGTGGGACCCACTGACTCCTTCCTGAACAGATCAGTAATGTTGAGACCAGGGTGGGACCCACTGACTCCTTCCTCAACAGATCAGTAATGTTGAGACCAGGGTGGGACCCACTGACTCCTTCCTCAACAGATCAGTAATGTTGAGACCAGGGTGGGACCCACTGACTCCTTCCTCAACAGATCAGTAATGTTGAGACCAGGGTGGGACCCACTGACTCCTTCCTCAACAGATCAGTAATGTTGAGACCAGGGTGGGACCCACTGACTCCTTCCTGAACAGATCAGTAATGTTGAGACCAGGGTGGGACCCCACAGACCGTATCCTGAACAAATCAGCCAAGACAAGAAGTGGTAGCTGAGCAGCTGAAGGTCTGTCAAAGGCTAATCTCGGTTAATCCAGAACTAAAATATCGCGTAATTTGGTCATTTCTGTTTCCGTACTGTAGTCTGTCCACGAGAGATTAGCCAAAGGTAGACTACCCAACACACGTCCAGAGTTTACATTTACATTTACATTTTAGTCATTTAGCAGACGCTCTTAACCAGAGCGACTTACAGGAGCAATTAGGGTTAAGTGCCTTGCTCAAGGGCACATTAACGTCATTTAGCAGACGCTCTTAGCCAGAGCGACTCACAAATTGGTGCGTTCACCCTATAGCCAGTGGGATAACCACTTTACAATTTGGGGGGGGGGGGGGGGGGGGGGGGGGTTAGAAGGAATACTTTATCCTATCCCAGGTATTCCTTAAAGAGGTGGGGTTTCAAATGTCTCCGGAAGGTGGTGAGTGACTCCGCTGTCCTGGCGTCGTGAGGGAGCTTGTTCCACCATTGGGGTGCCAGAGCAGCGAACAGTTTTGACTGGGCTGAGCGGGAGCTGTGCTTCCGCAGAGGAAGGGGAGCCAGCAGGCCAGAGGTGGATGAACGCAATGTCCTCGTTTGGGTGTAGGGACTGATCAGAGCCTGAAGGTACAGAGGTGCCGTTCCCCTCACTGCTCCATAGGCAAGCACCATGGTCTTGTAGCGGATGCGAGCTTCAACTGGAAGCCAGTGGAGTGTGCGGAGGAGGGGGGTGACGTGAGAGAACTTGGGAAGGTTGAACACCAGACGGGCTGCGGCATTCTGGATGAGTTGTAGGGGTTTAATGGCACAGGCAGGGAGCCCAGCCAACAGCGAGTTGCAGTAGTCCAGACGGGAGATGACAAGTGCCTGGACCAGGACCTGCGCCGCTTCCTGTGTAAGGCAGGGTCGCACTCTCCGAATGTTGTAGAGCATGAACCTGCAGGAGCGGGTCACCGCCTTGATGTTGGCGGAGAACGACAGGGTGTTGTCCAGGGTCACGCCTAGGCTCTTCGCACTCTGGGAGGAGGACACAGCGGAGTTGTCAACCGTGATGGCGAGATCATGGAACGGGCAGTCCTTCCCCGGGAGGAAGAGCAGCTCCGTCTTGCCAGGGTTCAGCTTGAGGTGGTGATCCGTCATCCATACTGATATGTCTGCCAGACATGCAGAGATGCGATTCGCCACCTGGTTATCAGAAGGGGGAAAGGAGAAGATTAGTTGTGTATCGTCAGCGTAGCAATGATAGGAGAGACCATGTGAGGATATGACAGAGCCAAGTGACTTGGTGTATAGGGAGAAAAGGAGAGGGCCCAGAACCGATCCCTGGGGGACACCAGTGGTGAGAGCACGTGGTGCGGAGACAGCTTCCCGCCACGCCACTTGGTAGGAGCGACCGGTCAGGTAGGACGCAATCCAGGAGTGAGCCGCGCCGGAGATGCCCATCTCGGAGAGGGTGGAGAGGAGGATCTGATGGTTCACAGTATCAAAGGCAGCAGACAGGTCTAGAAGGACAAGAGCAGAGGAGAGAGAGTTAGCTTTAGCAGTGCGGAGAGTCTCCGTGACACAGAGAAGAGCAGTCTCAGTTGAATGACCAGTCCTGAAACCTGATTGGTTTGGATCAAGAAGGTCATTCTGAGAGAGATAGCAAGAGAGTTGGCTAAAGACGGCACGCTCAATAGTTTTGGAAAGAAAAGAAAGAAGGGATACTGGTCTGTAGTTGTTGACATCAGTGGGGTCGAGTGTTGGTTTTTTGAGGAGGGGAGCAACTCTCGCTCTCTTGAAGACGGAAGGGACATGGCCAGCGGTCAAGGATGAGTTGATCAGCGAGGTGAGGTAGGGGAGAAGGTCACCGGAGATGGTCTGGAGAAGGGAGGAGGGGATGGGGTGCTCAGAGTTCAAAGATCAACTGCACCTAGAACATAGATACAGACCGCTCGTCATCAGGAAGTTGCTCTCTGAGCAGAACGGGAGATCAACTGCACCTAGAACATAGATACAGACCGCTCGTCATCAGGAAGTTGCTCTCTGAGCAGAACGGGAAACATCTCAATGATTTGACATGTTCTGGTAGTGAATTCAGGCTACAAGGTAAGATTATTGTGAAGTGTGTAGAGAAATGAAATGCATGGTGTAATTATAGTATAGTGAATCCTGGGACAGGCGCTAACTAGGATTGGGTAAGTCAAATTCTAAAACATATAGCATATGAATATATCATAGTTCTACATTTCACATTTCGTATGAAATATGTAATTGTATCATATTTGTTCCACTATAGTGCAACGATCCTCAGTATATGAGCCACGTTACAATTCCCACCAAGTGGGTTAACCCTCTTAGTGCCAATGACATGATGTGTCGGGTGTTTGCCTGTCACGCCAGCGACCCGGGTTTGCTTCCCTGCCCCGCCGTTTGCTACAGAAGTGGGATGGTGGCCATGAGGCCATCAGAAAGCCTGGACGTGTGAGGGGGCTGAGTAGTGCCTTTGATGTCGAAAATTGTATTTGTCGTCAGTAAAACAAAAAGTACTTTCAGAGTTTTTGTAGAATTAAGATATATTTCATTACACAGATAATAGAGCCGAGGTGGTCTGCAGAGCATCTCACTTTCCACCTCTCAGCTCTCAGTTTATATACAGTTTCATCCTTACTCATTTTACATACATTTTAGCTTAATCCCTCCCTGTTTGGTTCCTCCACCATTGTCTCCAGTTTTCACCTCTTGACCGCTCCGCCCACTTCCTTATTTTATAATAATGGCGGTATCTGACTTCTCTCCCTTCTAATTCAGTGTCTGGAAACATTAGTGGCGGGCCCAAGGCCTGTCCTGTAGAAATAACAGCCCTGTCCTGTAAAAATAACAGCCCTGTCATGTAAAAATAACAGCCATGTCATGTAAAAATAACAGCCCTGTCATGTAAAAATAACAGCCCTGTCCTGTAGAAATAACAGCCCTGTCCTGTAAAAATAACCGCCCTGTCATGTAAAAATAACAGCCCTGTCCTGTAGAAATAACAGCCATGTCCTGTAAAAATAACAGCCCTGTCATGTAAAAATAACAGCCCTGTCCTGTAAAATTAACAGCCCTTTCCTGTAAAAATAGCAGAGCCATTTCCTGGCTCCATTCTGACCCCCTAATTGATTCCCATACCTATCAATCGGTACTTAAACATGGCTTAAACATGGCAGGTCCATAATCAATTTCTCAATCATATACAGTTCCCACACATAGCAGGCAGTTGTCACACATTGCAGGCATTTTTCCAAGCCTCTTCCTTCTGTACCACTCAGTCCCAACACCTGTCATGCTGTGATTAACCATGTTTAACTTATAGTCTGAACTATGTTTAACCCCTGGCTCCGTTCCAGGAATATGCCTAAGGAGGGAGGCAAAGGGCAACAGTCTGGTTTCAGTCACTGATAAGGCAGGACAGCCGTGGATTAGGGAGGAGCGAGGAATTCGACCCGAAGTCAGATCAGATGAAGAGAGAAGAAACTTCCACGCCCACGAAGGTTCTAGCATCAGGCAGGGCCATGACTACACCAGCGAGAGGAACCAATGAAGTTCCTGCCTAGCAACAGAGATGTAACTATGTTTAACCCTGGCTCCGTGCTTGTCATGTTGTGATTAACTGTTTAACTTATAGTCTACTGAGTCTAAAAGGATTGAACTATAGTCTGGGCGGCAGGTAGCTTAGTGGGTAAGAGCGTTGTGCCAGTAACCGAAAGGTCGCTGGTTCTAATCCCTGAGCCGACTAGGTGAAAAATCTGTCGATGTGCCCTTGAGCAAGGCACTTAACCCTAATTGCTCCTGTAAGTCGCTCTGGATAAGAGCGTCTGCTAAATGACTAAAATAAAAATAATAGTCTACTGAAAAATCCCCAAAACCTTCCTGTTTTGGAGGGGGCTGTGTAGTGAGCCACGTCACAATTCCCACCATGTGGGTTAACCCTATTGCCATGTGTAGGGTGTTTGCCTTTCTCGCCAGCGACCCGGGTTCACTTCCCTGCCCCGCTGTTTGCTACAATATTAATATCATAGACTACTTGTTGAACAAAGAGACACAATAGAATGAGATAAAGGATTTTAGGATAATATAAATAAGTATCAATTTTGAGTTGTCATTTAGGTTCAGCCTTGTAGCTGCTTTTATCAATTGGCTGAAATGTAACAAATGACATGGCCTCCGAGTTGGGAGATAACCAGGCCCAGTTTAAATCACCATGACAACCATTTCATTATTTCCCCAGTGCAGCAAGGGAATCTAGAGACTCAACCTTTGTACCCAATCACATAGGTTTACAGCAGCTCACAGTTGCAACTCCATTGCTAAGAAGTCAAACTGCTTTGGTTTAGATAAAGACACAGGGTCATAATATCTGTAGCAATCAGGGTTGGGCTCAATTCAGAATTTTGGAATTGACTCCCATTCAACTCATGAGGAAGATGAATCGGCATTGAGCAAATTTCAGGTCTGCTGAGCGCAAACTTGAATGTTGTGAAAATTCCGTACAACTTTTGGCACCCGTTTACTGTGAACACTGAGGCTGTACCAGCTGGAAGTTACAGTTTTAACACTGGCCAAGTATATTCATTTCTCTAGAAGCATGCTGAAAGTCTGTTGTTAATTTGTTTACAGAGAAATAGCATTGTATTCGGTCAAACACAACAGTTTGCTAAGAGCTGGCAGCAAGCTGCTAGGTCTGCTGTTAGAACCAGTAAAGGTCGCTTTACCACTCTTGGTTAGCGGAATTACTTTGGCTTCCCTCCAGGCCTGAGGACAAAGACTTTCCTCTAGGCTCAGATTAAAGATATGACAGATAGGAGTGGCTATAGAGTCAGCTACCATCCTCAGTAGCTTCCCATCTAAGTTGTCAATGCCAGGAGGTTTTTCATTATTGATCGATAACAAAAACAATTCTACCTCTCCCACACTAACTTTGCAAAATGTAAACTTGCAATGCTTTTCTTTCCTTTGTTGTTTTCTTATGCATGAGTACTATGGCTCAGAGTACAGGCCTGAGTCGTGCCTGGCAATGCTACAGAATCCTTCTCTGATGCGCTCTGCCTACTAAATCTACTGCATAGTTAATTTTGTATACTACGTCTTGCATAGTTTGCTTTATTTCAGTATGTTGGACTGAAAGTGGCTAATATTGTGTTGATTCCATCAGAATTCCCACAGTAGAGGCAAATGTTAATAGTGTTAACGATCAAGTTGGAGAGAACATTGCTCATGAGTTGAAATTCTAATTGGCCACATCCCACAGGAATTTGAATTTGAGTAACAGAAAGTCGAATTTAATTCAGTGCAATCAAAGATTATGGATACACTGACAAGATCCGTCTCTCTGCCCTCACAATGGGTGTTGTTGTCCACAAAGCTCCCGCCTATCCTTTTCTTTGGATTGGTTCCAACCGCCGTGTCTTTGTGAGATGCAGAGAAGGTGAACAGATGATCTCCGCATGTGTGGTACCCACCGTGAAGCATGGAGTAGGAGGTGTGATGGTGTGGGGGTGCTTTGCTTATGACAATGTCGGAGATTTATTTAGAATTCAAGGCACACTTAACCAGCATGGCTACCACAGCATTCTGCAGCGATACGCCATCCCATCTGGTTTGGGCTTAGTGGGACTATCATTTATTTTTCAACAGGACAATGACCCAACACACCTCCAGGCTGTGTAAGGGCTATTTGACCAAGAAGGAGAGTGATTGAGTGCTGCATCAGATGACCTGGCCTCCACAATCACCCGACCTCAACCCATTTGAGATGGTTTGGGATGAGTTGGACCGCAGAGTGAAGGAAAAGCAGCCAACAAGTGCTCAGCATATGTGGGAACTGCTTCAAGACTGTTGGAAAAGCATTCCAGGTGAAGCTGGTTGAGAGAATGGCAAGAGTGTGTAAAGCTGTCATCAAGGCAAAGGGTGGCTAAAATATGAAATATATTTTGATTTGTTTAACACTTTTTTGGTTACTACATGATTCCATATGTGTTATTTCATAGTTTTGATGTCTTCACCATTATTCTACAATGTAGAAAATAGTAAAAATAAAGAAAAACCCTTGAATGAGTAGGTGTGGCCAAACTTTTGACTGGTACTGTCTATAACAACATGTTTAATGTTTTATTTACAAGATGCATGTTTATATAGACTACACCTAAAATGGAATTGAAGAGGCATTTAAATTTAATTGAATTTCACTGTATTAAATTATATTTCCTTTCATTGAAATTAAATTCAAATTCAAGAATTGAATTGGAATTGAGCCCAACCCTGATTTCAACATCTGGAAAATACATATTTTCAAGGTATTTTAGCACCAGGCATGCCTGTGAGGAGCTGGCACTGAACTAGACAGACACTGAGCTTAAGAGATTTAGAGACACATGAGGTGCTGAAAGTAGGGGTGCTGAAGGTGCTGCCTGATAAACCCCACATTTTCATGAACTAGGCCTTTATTACTACTCTAGTCCTGTGTAACTCAGTTGGTAGAGTATGGCGCTTGCAACGCCAGGGTTGTGGGTTCGATTCCAACGGGGGACCAGTATGAAAAAAAAATACAAAATGTATGCACTAACTGTAAGTCGCTCTGGATAAGAGCGTCTGTTAAATGACTAAAATGTAAATGTAATATGGCGATGCTCTCTGCTGGTGCCAATAAGACAGGCTATACTAATCAATTCAGTTGAGAATTTTGATAACTATAAACGACAGATGTATAGATTAGTCTTTACAGCAATAGTCATTAGCTTTCCAAACTATGATGAAATATTGCAATATGCCTGGGTGGGCCTCTCTGCTTGTCGCTGACAGTCACAACTCAACAATCTATGTGGTATTTGCATAGACATTAAAAACCAGGGTATTTGCTGCCCAAACTGCGGGCTCTTTCGACTGTAGGCAATCCACAGCTTATTTATTTTTTAAAGAAGCCAATGATCCTCTGTGGCCAAATCATGCTTTCTTGTGTAGTAGCCTATTTTGAATGATTGTATTTATTTCCATATAGATAAGAGCAGGCTAATTAGGCTATATCATTTTGGCAATTTAATTCCATTGACTTTAGGGGAAAGCTAGCTTATGGACGGGCCGCCTATGTCTGTAGAGCACTTGTGATGGAGTTTTCAAAACAAATGGCCCCTGGATTGATACAAATAGTCATGATTCTGCCAGGTAGGCACAGCCTACTTTGTAGTTACCTTTTAATTGCATTTCCATCTAGCCGAAGACGGTTAGGCTGTCATTATCATTGCTAACACCTACACAAAGTGGTAGACCTAGGCTATAGGCCCTACACGCACTGCACACACACACACACAGACAGGGGCATTCCGTGGTAGACCTAGGCTATAGGCCCTACACGCACTGCACACACACACACACACACACAGACAGGGGCATTCCGTGGTAGACCTCGGCTATAGGCCCTACACGCACTGCACACACACACACACACACAGACAGGGGCATTCCGTGGTAGACCTAGGCTATATATGCCCTACACGCACTGCACACACACACACACAGACAGGGGCATTCCGTGGTAGACCTAGGCTATAGGCCCTACACGCACTGCACACACACACACACACACAGACAGGGGCATTCCGTGACATTGTTTCCTCTTCAGGAAGTAGGTTTATTTTCGGTCAATTGCACATTACTATTTGAATAAATCAGGATGATAAAACATTAAAAGCTAATTGTGAACCAAAAACGAATGTGAACAGGTAAAACATTTTCACTGGCTACCTTGTGATCAATTTAAAATGTGTGTCGCACTGCCAAGTCAAACGATCACAGTATCGAACC
Source organism: Coregonus lavaretus (assembly GCF_964263955.1). Classification (NCBI taxonomy): domain Eukaryota; kingdom Metazoa; phylum Chordata; class Actinopteri; order Salmoniformes; family Salmonidae; genus Coregonus; species Coregonus lavaretus. Next base: position 81,549 of record NW_028156283.1, read on the forward strand.
CTGCATTTACCCTCCACTCCTAGGACAGACCAGAGCCTTAGATATGCAGTTTTACAAACTGTTGTTCGTTTTGTAAGCATTACATGGCAAAGTAGCCAGAAGGTTGAGGATTCGCAGGCCACCGTGGACAAGGGTAGGGGTGAAAAGATATCCATTATAATAAAAACACTGCATGAGTCTATCATCTTATTTGAGGTCCGAGAAAAAAATTGCCTTTTAAGGCAATTCATGCAATTCTACGTCATTTTACATGACTGGTGACAAGCAGAATCTTTTTTGATACCACAGCAGAGCATGACAACGAATGAGCTCATGCTGCAGCACCTGATACATCTTGATATCTATACAGGCTGTTGTTAAAAAAAGAGGATATTCTAAGTTTGGAACAGTGCTAAAGCTGTCCATCAACTGTAAACATGGAGTGCAACAGTGGCGCAGTGGTCTAAGGCACTGCATCGCAGTGCTAGCTGTGCCACTAGAGATACTGGTTCGAGTCCAGGCTCTGTCGCAGCCGGCCGCGACCGGGAGACCCATGGGCGGTGCACAATTGGTCCAGCGTCGTCCAAGGTAGGGGAGGGTTTGGCCGGCAGGGATGTGGGATGTTTCCAACGGGGGGCCAGTATGAAAAAAAGGACAAAAAATATGTATGCATTCACTAACTGTAAGGCGCTCTGGATAAGAGCATCTGCTAAATGACGTAAATGTGAACAGAACCAGTTACAACTGAAGTATCTGATCATCAATGAATTAGAGAAAAAGTTATTCATTTTTCAACACAGCAGCCGCAAATCATCAGGTGGGCAAATGTGCACTTGTAAATTATTTTTGGGGAAACTATCATTTTCTAATGTATTCTATTTCATTCCATGATATTGTTGTTACAAAATAGATTTGTGTTGACTGTGATTAGGGCATGGGAATACACTAGCCTCTGCTAGGCTAAATTAACAAAGCAGGCATTTATAACTCACCACATGATCCTCAAACCAAAGACTGGCCAAACTCGTGTTTCTAAAAAGTAAATTCAAAGGCACTGTATAGCTTAATAAGGCATGCATTTTATACAGCCTAAATGCTCAATTTATAGGCATGTTGTTGAAGTGCTGTTGTTAATGTGTTGTTGAAATGCTGAATGCTCCTGCCAGCATGCAGCATGTGACCAATGCTACATGCCATGACTAGGCAGCTACCACCCGGTTCCTCAACCCTGCACCTTAGAGGCTGCCGCCCGATATACACAGACATGGAATCACTGGCCACATTAATAATGGAACACTACCAGCCGGTTCCTCAACCCTGCACCTTAGAGGCTGCCGCCCGATATACACAGACATGGAATCACTGGCCACATTAATAATGGAACACTACCAGCCGGTTCCTCAACCCTGCACCTTAGAGGCTGCCGCCCGATATACACAGACATGGAATCACTGGCCACATTAATAATGGAACACTACCAGCCGGTTCCTCAACCCTGCACCTTAGAGGCTGCCGCCCGATATACACAGACATGGAATCACTGGCCACATTAATAATGGAACACTACCAGCCGGTTCCTCAACCCTGCACCTTAGAGGCTGCCGCCCGATATACACAGACATGGAATCACTGGCCACATTAATAATGGAACACTACCACCCGGTTCCTCAACCCTGCACCTTAGAGGCTGCCGCCCGATATACACAGACATGGAATCACTGGCCACATTAATAATGGAACACTACCAGCCGGTTCCTCAACCCTGCACCTTAGAGGCTGCCGTCCGATATACACAGACATGGAATCACTGGCCACATTAATAATGGAACACTACCACCCGGTTCCTCAACCCTGCACCTTAGAGGCTGCCGCCCGATATACACAGACATGGAATCACTGGCCACATTAATAATGGAACACTACCACCCGGTTCCTCAACCCTGCACCTTAGAGGCTGCCGCCCGATATACACAGACATGGAATCACTGGCCACATTAATAATGGAACACTACCAGCCGGTTCCTCAACCCTGCACCTTAGAGGCTGCCGCCCGATATACACAGACATGGAATCACTGGCCACATTAATAATGGAACACTAACCGGTTCCTCAACCCTGCACCTTAGAGGCTGCCGCCCGATATACACAGACATGGAATCACTGGCCACATTAATAATGGAACACTACCACCCGGTTCCTCAACCCTGCACCTTAGAGGCTGCCACCCTATATACACAGACATGGAATCACTGGCCACATTAATAATGGAACACTACCACCCGGTTCCTCAACCCTGCACCTTAGAGGCTGCCGCCCGATATACACAGACATGGAATCACTGGCCACATTAATAATGGAACACTACCACCCGGTTCCTCAACCCTGCACCTTAGAGGCTGCCGCCCGATATACACAGACATGGAATCACTGGCGACATTAATAATGGAACACTACCACCCGGTTCCTCAACCCTGCACCTTAGAGGCTGCCGCCCGATATACACAGACATGGAATCACTGGCCACATTAATAATGGAACACTACCAGCCGGTTCCTCAACCCTGCACCTTAGAGGCTGCCGCCCGATATACACAGACATGGAATCACTGGCCACATTAATAATGGAACACTGACCACTTTAATAATGTTTACATACTGCTTTACTCATCTCATCTGTATATACTGTAATCTATTCTATTCTACTGTATCTTAGTCTATGCCACTCCGACATTGCTCGTCCTAATATTTATATATTTCTTAATTCCATTCTTCTACTTTTAGATTAGTGTGTCCTGTGGTGAATTGTTAAATACTACTGCACTGTTGGAGCTAGAAACACAAGCATTTCTCTCCACCCGCAATAACATCTGCTAAACATGTGCATGTGACCAATACAATTTGATTTGATTTTGATTTGATTTGAAATGCTTCACAATTGATTTCTTAAATGGCAGGCTATAGCCTTGGAATAATAATAATAATACAGACTAAATAATTCATTTTCGTTCCTTAGGCTACCTGGCTTGCTCCTGACTCATTTAGAGTTAGTATGTTGTTTAATAGCCGGTTGAAATGTCGAACACCAATTGATGGTGACAGAATCACACATTGCTTAAGCAAAGTCAATTTTGTTTATCCTATAAAATGTTGTGCAGCCTCTGAATATCATAGACAAATCAAAGATGTCCAATATGCATCGGTCACGTCTTTCGCCTGCATTTTACAGCTTGTTTCTGGCATATAGATCGCTTCATATAATCAGCCATTTTCTTTAACAAAAGCCACAATACCCTCACATACCCCCTCAATTAGAGCCCTGGTTTTAACTTAACACACCAAGGTCTTCACTGACACTGAGATATTTAAGGAGTGCATGGTGATTAGGGTTGAATAGCGGGAACCGGGTTACCGAGATCTACCGTTCAAACCCACTACCGTTCAAACCCACAAACCGGGTCGATTATAATACATTGTTTATATTAGCAGCAAAATGTAAAATGGAACTGTTAAATTATATGCAATGTCTAAATCTGGCTTATCAACGGCCTTGTCTCTGCTATCTGCATGATCAATCATCAACCCTCCGGGTGGGGACAGAGCACCTCTCAGGATGGAGCGCAGGACAATGCATGTAGACCTACCATCTCATCATGGTAACTGTTGCTATGGTAACATAAGGACAGAATGCGAGTCTAATTTACACATCTACATCTGGTTTCGGGGGGGTGGGGGGGGGGCACATTTTTTATTGTAAAAATACTTATATTTTTATTTATTGCAGCGGCAGAGTTTTAAAACAGCCTATCACTTGAATATCGTTGCTTTAAATCAATGCACATGCCAGCACTCTCTCGCAGTCTTTCTCTCAAAAAAATAAATGCAACAGCAAACAATTTCAAAAGATTTTACTGAGTTACAGTTCATATAAGGAAATCAGTCAACTGAATTAAATGCATTATACACCCCCGGGAATAATATGATACTTTAAAAACTTTTCCTGACAAGTGACCACTTAGAAATGTTCATTTTCACGTTTTAATACATTCTTTTGAATGTTTGGGAATGATGTGTACTAAGGCATTTGTGGAAACTCTACAGCAGTCAGGAGCAAGCCAGAAAGCGGCCGTGCGTTTGGACAATGAATAGACACTGCAGGAAATAAAACCAAATAAAACCATCGGTCTAGCACATTTCTCCTATTTGTCTGCCTCTTCAGTGAAAATGAACATTTCTAAGTGGTTCGTTCCAAGATAGCGAAGTAGTGCAGTCCTGTTTCTGTCGTGTGTCTGTAAATAGCCTGTAAATACCCTGTTTTTTTTGTATTTTTCGTACATATTTCCCTATCAGACTTTTGATCCTTCTACAAAATATACTTTCCTGCAACCCGCCTCACTCAATGTGGAACGGATTCTATTATTGACTTACCTTTATCTAGAATCTAGAATCTCCAGTTGAAACTAGCTAGCCAGCTAACTAGCTACTTGCTATTAGCCACAGCTAGCGGTGTTTCACCCAGAACATTGGATTTTTTCCGCGGGATTAATTTTAATCACTGGACATTGATCACCGGATATTCGGCCAGTCTGCACAGCGCGTTATCGACCCAGAACATATCAGTTTTTCCGCCAGAATCACTGAATCACTGGATCTTTAACTCCGGATTCATCGCTACCAGCTGGCTACAACAAAACGGACGCTGTGGTCTGGCTAATCATCCTGAGCTAGGCCCATCTCCCGGCTATCTACCTCTCTGTCAACCGGACGGGACCACCTAGTGTTGACACGGAGCCCCGCCGATCCTACACGACTGGTCTGCCGACGAAATCGTCTGATGTGGTTACGACGTTAACCACGAAGATTCCATCCATCTGCTAGCCCTGGCCCGCTAGCACACGCTATCCGTGGCCTCTTACTCACTAAACTGAACTAGCTACTGAACTACCTACTTGCTATTAGCCACAGCTAGCGGTGTTTCACCCAGAACATAGGATTTTTTTCCGCGGGATTAATTTTAATCACTGGACATTGATCACCGGATATTCGGCCAGTCTGCACAGCGCGTTATCGACCCAGAACATATCAGTTTTTCCGCCAGAATCACTGAATCACTGGACCTTTAACTCCGGATTCATCGCTACCAGCTGGCTACAACAAAACGGACGCTGTGGTCTGGCTAATCATCCTGAGCTAGGCCCATCTCCCGGCTATCTACCTCTCTGTCAACCGGACGGGACCACCTAGTGTTGACACGGAGCCCCGCCGATCCTACACGACTGGTCTGCCGACGAAATCGTCTGATGTGGTTACGACGTTAACCACGAAGATTCCATCCATCTGCTAGCCCTGGCCCGCTAGCACACGCTAGCCGTGGCCTCTTACTCACTAGTGCTTCACCACCGGACCTTATGATAACTCAGCTATACAGCTGATATCTGCTGGACTGTTCCTTTTTACGGTACTACATCCTGTTTATGTTTAGCCTCAGCCCAAACATGGTTAGTTTATTGTTGTTTCGGTTATTTCTAATTGTACTATATCACTGTAGACCCCCCAGCCTAGCTAAACCTGCCTTAGATAGCTCCTTTGCCCCTCCCCCTATACACGCGGAGACCGACTCAATTGATGCCTCCAGCGATGCTATCTCTTTCATTGTTACCCAACGCTTAGGTTTACCTCCACTTTACTCATATCCTTCCATATCCTTGTCTGTACATAATGCCCTGAATCTTTTCTATAACACCCGGAAATCTGCCCCCTTTATTCTATGTACCCAACGCACTAGAATACCAGTTCTTAAAGCCTTTAGCCGTATCCTTATTCTAGTCCTCCTCTGTTCCTCTGGTGATGTAGAGGCTAACCCAGGCCCTGCAGCCCTCAGTATCACTCCTACTCCCCAGGCGCTATCATTTGATGACTTCTGTAATCACAAAAGTCTTGGTTTCTTGCACATAAATATCAGAAGTCTACTTCCTAAGTTTGAGTTATTCACTGCGTTAGCACACTCTGCCAACCCTGATGTTCTAGCAGTGTCTGAATCCTGGCTCAGGAAGGCCACCAAAAATTCTGAAATTTCCATCCCCAACTATAACATTTTCCGTCTAGATAGAACTGCCAAGGGGGGTGGAGTTACAATCTACTGTAGAGATAGCCTGCAGAGCTCTATCATACTATCCAGGTCTGTGCCCAAACAGTTTGAGCTTCTACTTCTAAAAATCCACCTTTCCAGAAATAAGTCTCTCACTGTTGCCGCTTGCTACAGACCCCCCTCAGCCCCCAGCTGTGCCCTGGACACCATATGTGAATTGATTGCCCCCCATTTATCCTCAGAGTTTGTACTGCTTGGTGACCTAAATTGGGATATGCTTAATACCCCAGCCATCCTACAATCCAAGCTAGATGCCCTCAACCTCACGCAAATTATCAACGAACCTACCAGGTACAACCCTAAATCCGTAAACATGGGTACCCTCATAGATATCATCCTGACTAACATACCCTCTAAATACACCTCAGCTGTCTTCAACCATCACTGCCTTATTGCCTGCGTCCGTAACGGGTCCGCGGTCAAACGACCACCCCTCATCACTGTCAAACGCTCCCTAAAACACTTTAGCGAGGAGGCCTTCCTAATTGACCTGGCCCAGGTATCCTGGATGGATATAGATCTCATTCCGTCAGTAGAGGATGCCTGGTTGTTCCTTAAAAGTAATTTCCTCTCAATCTTAAATAAACATGCCCCATTCAAAAAATACAGAACTAAGAACCGATATAGCCCCTGGTTCTCCTCAGACTTGACTGCCCTTGACCAGCACAAAAACATCCTGTGGCGTACAGCATTAGCATCAAATAGCCCCCGCGATATGCAACTTTTCAGGGAAGTTAGGAACCAATATACACAAGCAGTCAGGAAAGCAAAGGCTAACTTTTTCAAACAGAAATTTGCATCCTGTAGCACTAACTCCAAAAAGTTTTGGGACACTGTAAAGTCCATGGAGAATAAGAGCACTTCCTCCCAGCTGCCCACTGCACTGAGGCTAGGAAACACTATCACCACCGATAAATCTACAATAATCGAGAATTTCAACAAGCATTTTGCTACAGCTGGCCATGCTTTCCATCTGGCTACCACTAACCCGGCCACCAACTCTGCACCCTCTGCTGCAACTTGCCCATGCCCCCCCCGCTTCTCCTTCACACAAATTCAGACAGCTGATGTTTTGAAAGCGCTGCAAAATCTGGACCCCTACAAATCAGCTGGGCTAGACAATCTGGACCCTTTCTTTCTAAAACTAGCCGCCGAAATTGTCGCAACCCCTATTACTAGTCTGTTCAACCTCTCTTTCATAACATCTGAGATCCCCAGAGATTGGAAAGCTGCCGCGGTCATCCCCCTCTTCAAAGGGGGTGACACTCTAGATCCAAACTGCTACAGACCTATATCCATCCTGCCCTGCCTTTCGAAACCAGGAGTCCAATGGAGTTTCCCCACTCTCCTCAAAAGTATCCATTGTGAACGTCAGGCTCCACTCTGTGAGGCACATCGATCTGCAGGTTGAACATGGTGAGATTGTAGACCCCTAAATTGATAGTGCAGTTTGTTTAGGCGATTTTACAGCAAACTAGCTACTTCACATGCTGATATTGTCTTTGGTATTAATGTGTGTAGCTACGTTTGCTTGCTTGCTTGGTGCGGCGGTCCTTCATGTGCAAATTTAGTCATCAAACTTTGTCATCAAAGTGTGTCATTCTCTGGATTTATGGTGCTTTGTGACAACTGGGAACTCAGAAAAAAACAAGGTCGAATCATGACGTTAGTGACTTTCAGGTCGGAGCTCTAGAAAGAGGCCCAAGTTCCCGACTTAGAATTACAAGTTGAATGACCGTTCAAAACGTATTTTCCCAGTCGGAGCTCGTTTTTTTCAGAGTTCCCAGTTGTCTCGAACTCACTGAAGTCTGAGATTTCCAAGTTCCGAGTTTCCAGTTGTTTTGAAAGCGACAGAAGTCATGCTGGATTGACAGCATGGCCAATGTTGAAAGTTTATCCTTTTAAGCTTGGAAAAGAGACCCTTGAACCCAGACTTGGACCACACATCCACTCCACTGAATAGCAGGCTAGTGATCACTTTGCAATGCTTGCAGTTAGCCACTGATTCCTTCCAAACCACTCGTTGTTGAATTTGCGATTTCCAACTTGATGTGTAATGTTTATGTCCAATGGCCGATGAGCACCGATACGTTTTATCTATAATTTCCTTCCATAACTTATCTTCATGTGAAAAGGTTTGAAAAGGATTCGCCAGTAGATTGTCGACTTGATTCATGATGATGACTGCTAGCTTCCTAGTATGATGTTGATAGGTCCAATCAAAGCTAATGTAGATATAACGTGATTTGACGTCATGTTATCTGTGGCCAATGACCTTGAGCCTTCTGGGATGGGCACTTCTAATGTAATTCTATGGGAGCACCCAAGGAGCTTGAATTTTCGAGCTCTCCCCTTAGATTTTACGGTGACGTAGAGTCTCCATGAGTGACAGAACACTGAGCCAATCACGGCGCAACTAGAGAACATTACCAACCCCTACGCTCTGTATTTTACGCTGGCTGCCCCACCACCACAGAAAGCACTGAGCTAGGCTGCCCCACCACGACAGAAAGCACTGATCTAGGCTGCCCCACCACCACAGAAAGCACTGAGCTAGGCTGCCCCACCACCACAGAAAGCACTGAGCTAGGCTGAAACACCTGCATTTTGGAGCTGCCTTACTCAAGAAAGCAAAAAAGAGACCATGTTTGTATGCGGCTTTATTAACTCAATGATTATTATAATTTTTTTACATTGTTTGCAAACTGATATCTGACACGTGTTAATGCAAAAATAACAAGCAAAACAGGCTCTTTTTTAAAAGCTAAACTGGTGGGGCTCAAAACAGCTCTGCCCCACCTGCCCTGAATGAAGGGTCGCCTCTGAGCAGTGTGATTTTGAAATAATGTTTAACTCTCTGCAGGTTGTCGCTCTGTGCAGTCAAAGAGGAAGGCTGTGCTTCTCTGGTCACAGCTCTGAGGTCAAACCCCTCACACCTGAGAGAGCTGGATCTGAGTAACAATCGCACAGGAGACTCAGGAGTCAGACTGCTCTCTGTTGGACTGGAGGATCCACACTGGAGACTGGAGAAACTCAAGTATGTAGAGGGTTTGTGTCAATCTGAGAGGGTTTGTACTCTCCTGAGTGGCGCAGTGGTCTAAGGCACTGCATCGCAGTGCTAACTGTGCCACTAGAGATCCTGTTTCGAATCCAGGCTCTGTCGCAGCCGGCCGCGACCGGGAGACTCATGGGTGGCGCACAATTGGCCAGCGTCGTCCAGGGTAGGGGAGGGAATGGCCGGCAGGGATGTAGCTCAGTTGATAGAGCATGGCGTTTGGGAGGCCAGTATAAAAAATATATATATATGTATTCACTAACTGTAAGTCGCTCTGGATAAGAGCGTCTGCTAAATGACTAAAATGTAAATGTAATCTGTGTTGATGATTGACTTACTGTAATAGAGCTTGAGACCACCTGAGTTGAGGTACAAGGACTGGATTGATCACAGTAGACCACCTGAGTTGAGGGACAAGGACTGGCTTGATCAGACTAGACCACCTGAGTGGAGGGACAAGTACTGGATTGATCACAGTAGACCACCTGAGTGGAGGGACAAGTACTGGATTGATCACAGTAGACCACCTGAGTGGAAGGACAAGTACTGGATTGATCACAGTAGACCACCTGAGTGGAGGGACAAGGACTGGATTGATCACAGTAGACCACCTGAGTGGAGGGACAAGTACTGGATTGATCACAGTAGACCACCTGAGTGGAGGGACAAGTACTGGATTGATCACAGTAGACCACCTGAGTGGAGGGACAAGGACTGGATTGATCAGAGTAGCATAGCGCTACCACCATCTTTGCATTAACCAGTATGGGCCGGCATCAGAGGTCTGAACACACCAACACACAACCACCTGAGGAAAACATGGTAATACTTTATTACAATCAAGTTCATAGGATAATGTGGATAAGATGTGATGTGGCCTACAAAATGGATGTAGTCTATGACTCAACCTGAGCATCAGTAGGCTATGTGATTCAACCTGAGCATCAGTAGGCTATGTGATTCAACCTGAGCATGAGTAGGCTATGTGATTCAACCTGAGCATCAATAGGCTATGTGATTCAACCTGAGCATCAGTAGGCTATGTGATTCAACCTGAGCATCAGTAGGCTATGTGATTCAACCTGAGCATCAGTAGGCTATGTGATTCAACCTGAGCATCAGTAGGAATAAACAAGCTCTGTGTTATAATGATAGGCTTTGAGCGTCATTACGCACTAGAAGGTGACACACTGCACAAAAGTGATACTCTGCAAACGTGAATTTCTGCTAACAGGGAACATTAGCCCAATACACATGGTCAAAGAGGCAAATCATAGTGATACAATCATATAGGACCCAGACCACTTTAAAAATACAGTCTGCAACAAAATGGGACATAAGACAGAACTTTTTAAAAACACTAAACTTGCCCAGCTGACGAGAACCTCCTGATCAGTCTGAGCATGTGCCCCATTGCTGAGCCGGCTGGCATGGCAAGTTGCAGGTGAATAAAGTACAGTGGCCTGAAGGGGACACAGATTCAGGTTCATTACTTAGAATCCAGAAGAACACGATAAGACCACCCTAATAATGCAGCAACAGCTGTGCTCTAGTTCAGGCTAGTTATTTCAGTTGGAGGCTAAAGAACGTGCTACAACAAGCAGCCTGTTCTATTCCAAAGGTGTAGGGGACAGGATGAGCACCCCTTGGAACACAACTATCTCATCTAGTTCCCCAAATTCCCCCTCACTACCTGTCTTTGTCGCCGGCAGCCCTACCCAGCAGCGAACGACAACCTGCCCCCGTTAGAGCGAGTGCAATACAGATACTTGTA